>NC_133828.1:39659370-39814058 GCF_047830755.1 Zonotrichia albicollis
GGCTTGTGATGACTTTGAAATCGATTGCTCATTACAGTAAAAAAAAAAAAAAAAGTTTTTTTGAACGTGACAGCAGAAATAACTTTCAGTACCAACTTAATAATAATAGATCACCAATTTAAGTTAAAAATTCATGCTATACTATCAAAATTTAAAGGTAAAATATTATGTATCAGGTGATGGTATAAAGTGTATGTTCTAATGTGTAGGATGTATGCAAAGATACATACATACCTGAAAGTCCTTAGAGGAAACAAATTTTTATGTCTGCTGTTTGACTGTTTATCATACAATATTTGGTTTTATTTCCCAGGGATCGGTGAATTTTAACTTTGGAGTCCTCTATGCTAAGGATGCTCGGCTTACAGATGATGAAATGTTCAGTAATGGTGAGTTTGTCACCTTCTCTTTAATTGCTATGCTGATCTGAATAAGAAAAAAACAAAAGCAAGAGAAAAAAAAAGGATGGTTTATTATTTTTTACGCTGTTATGTTTGTTTCCTCAGTATTTGCTGCAGCTCTGCTTACCCAAACTTTGGGTTCCTTCTGTCCCACTGGGAGTCGCCCGATTTGGTTGCATCTGGTGAAATTCACCCTGAGACCTTGGAGAACCAGCTCAAACTACGTGAGAGCCATTTGCAGTTCTCTGCAGACACCTGGAGAATGGGTGATGCTTCTGAGGATCTGGCAAGTGTACTTCTATCAAAACTCAGTCTGTGAAATTTCTGGGGAAAACCCTTCTGTGTACCGAAGGGTTCAAACTCTGGTGAGGATCCAGTTATCAGGTGCTCACCTGCATGGTTCCAGCTCTTAAAGTGAACACTTGTACTCTTGCCCTGTAGTTTATATCAACTGTATTTTTGTTATTTTGCAAGATTTCACGGCTTTGCAAAATATTGTGCATTTGACTCTTTGGAACCTGTCAGATCGTTCTTTGGTGCAGCACCACCTCATGGGACACTTGGCTGCTGTCCTGAAGGGGTTGGTCGTAAATCCTGGAGGGTTTATAAGTCTTCTGTCCCCAGGGAGGTATCGTGCTTTGTTTGCTTTTGTTCTGTTTGTTAGGCGCTGCTTCTCACTGGAAGTATGAATTTCAAACTACCCTGTTCTTTTTTTAACTGTTTTCCTGGTTCTCTCCCTACGGCAGGGAAAGACTCTCGTATCCTTGACGTCAGGCTCGGTGCTGTCCAAGAAGATACAGAGACTAAAAAAATCATAAGAAGCAAAATATGACTGCAGGGAAAACAAGCTGGAGAGAACAAAAGGTGGTATTGTTATCCTTACCCTCTATTAGAAACATCCACTGTGCTTTGATGCTGGTAGCTGCCAGGGGCTTGTCAGCTCTTTGTAGGCAGGTGTGGGTGTTCACTTGTAGGTTTTTTCTCTGGACAAGTCAATTCAATCTTTGCTAAGCTTATATTTGCAGATTACTGTCTAGCACAGTCCAGCATGACATTTTTGAATGTTGTAAAAATACCATGTTACTTGGAAATTGCTAATGATGAGAAGCCTTAGGGAAAAAGAAGATTTCAGGGTTGGAAGATGTGAGAAGAATTTTGTGGGGATGTTAGACTGAAATAAAGCGCACTTGAAGCTGGACTGGCACGCTGGCAGATCCCCTATTAAAGAGTAGTGCTTAAATTAGCCTGGGGGTTGCCCATTGTTTCTGTAGAAATCAATGTTTCCTGGTCTTCAGAAGTAAGCTGTTTTGAAAAGCTGGAAGGTGCAGTATAGTGACAATCCGTGTGCTTTGGATTAAAAGCAGATTTCAGAAGGGTGACAGGCTTTTGTCTTTTCCTAGAAGTCAATGTAATCCTATCGAGGAGTTTTTAATTCTGTGTTGCCATGTCATCCCTCAGAGCCCTGTCGTACTAATCGTCATACAGATGCAAAACAAAAAATCAGACCCTGTCCCAGCCACTTAGAGCCCAGAACACGATTTCCTCGGGCTGCCATTTGCGTGCCATCGGTACTCACCACGGAAGCGAGCCGGGGATGTTGCAGCTGTTGGGAACAAACCGCTTCTCGTCACACAGAAATGGAATTCGGACGACGCCTCGGCCAGCCCCTCTCTGCCGTCGTCTCCTGAATCTGCAGCAGAGCAGTTCCAGTCCGTCCGGGTACGTGTAATCCAGCTCCTGACGATCTGAGCACACGGAGCAGCGCTCAGCTGCCGTGGGGGCTCAGGGAAGGCAGAGTGTGCATTGTCATCTTCCTGAACCTACAGACCAATCAAAGTGAGAAGCCACAGGTTGGAAATGAGTCGCATATATGCTAAATAAAACTTGCAGATTTATTTAAGAATTGTTTCTGCTTGTTCTTTTTTGTGCTTCTGTGCTTAGAAAACATCCCTATAAAATCAGTTCAGTTCATCAGTTGAACCTTTGTTTGCAGACCCTCACTGAGCAGAATTTGTTGCAGACTCAGTGCACGCTGCGCTGGAGTGTGAGGAGCTCAGTGCACTGCCAGGAGTGTGAGGAGCTCATGTGTGCTACTTTTTGCTTTAGGACGCTCTAAGGTATTTATTCCTTTTGGGATACATGATGAGAATTCCCAAGAGAGGTAGTTATAAGGTATGACATCGGGAAAAAAGCCTGTGTGGTTGGAATGTTGTTGCTGTCAAAAGTTAATTTTTTCTTAGCCAGTAGTTAGCTTTTTGCTTTATTTTTGTGGCATCAGTATTTTATTGTTTAAAAAATTGCTTCAAAATAACTTCAGTGGTCGACCAGCAGTACCTAGTTCAGATTTGCCTATTTGCTTGTAGCTAAAATGTTCACACCTTGTTTATCCTTCTATTTAAGAAACTGCTGCCCAGCCAGCTAATAACTGAATATCTATCTGTCTGGGACATGGGGACAGGATTTAGGTAATGTCTTTTTTCCAGAAAAAAGTTCCAGTGTAGTTTCTAAACAGAGGAAAAGAGCGTGAAAACTCGGGGCTCTGATGCCATTGGGGCACCCCAAGGTCCCCAGGAGAGGGAGCCCCACTGGGGTGCAGGAGCAGGTGTGTTCTCATGTAATATAGAATAAATTATAAATATAAATAGGAAAATTATAAATGTAAAATATTTTTTAAATAGTTAAATAAAGCGGGGGTTTATTTGTCAATAGGCAGTGTTTTGATTATCCAAATTATAAGTACAAATCATATAAAGGTAGAAATCTAAGTATAGATATATGTCATAAATACATATAAAGTTTAAAAACAGAAGAAAATATTAGTTGTAGCAGTAGATATGATACATAATACGAATAATAATAATTTAAATACATTTCTAGAATTTTAAATATATTAGATCTAATTATTAATATAATGCATCAAAAGAAACTATAAATATGAATGTGAATATTATTATAGAAAGTATAAAAATATTTCAATCTCGTTTAAAAGAAGGTGGATTTTTGTATTTATTTGGTTAGCGACGAGGTTTTTATTTTGAATAATAGAAGTATTATAGAAGTATAAATCTAAATATAAAAATATACAATCTATAGAGAAAGATATTTGTAAAAACACGAGCGAACGACGCCTCCTTCGGCCGAATGGAACGAGCTCAGCCGAAGCAAGGCGAGACCGGCCGAACCTGACGGCCTCGAGCGAACCGAGGCCAGGCTTGCGAGGCTGCCTGAACGGAGCCGAGCTCAGGCGAACCGAGCCCGCTGCTCTCGTGCGCGCTAATTAGCGCGAGTGCGGTCACCGCCTAAAGAGCCCCTGTGCCGCCCCGCGCTCCCGGTCGTGTCCGTGCGATGGGCGGGCCGCCGGCGGGACGCGGCAGCAGGAGAGCCCCGAGCCGGGCGCGTTTAACGTGAGGCGGCGCCGCTTGCCCGCCCTCAGGGAGCCGAGCCGAGCCGAGGCGCGCCGAACGCATAGAGAGCGGCTCCGAGTTCGGCCGAAGCGAGCCGAGCACACAGAGCGACTCCGAGTTCGGCCGAAGCGAGCCGAGGCGCGCCGAAGAGGCGAATGCAGCCGAATGCGGCCGAAGAGAGCCGAGTTTAGCCACAGAGCCGATTCGAGCCGAGTGTCTCCGGAGCGAGCCGAGCTCCGCCGAGCGCAGCATCCCGGGCAGGGCGAGGCGCCGGGCCGGGCTCGGGGTGCAGCCGGGGCTCTGTGAGGCTTCCCCGCCTGTCTCTCTCTCTACCCCTCCTTCCTTCTCAACGTATTCGCCTTCTCTCGCTTCCTTTCCCCCATTCTCTCTCCCCCCACAAGCCCGGCTCCTACCTGTCCTGTCCCTAGCCCGCTACTCCCTTCTGTTCCCCCTGTCTCCGTCCTCTGTCCACCCTCCCTCCTCCACCCTCCCTCTTCCCCCTTCCCGGGTTTCCCTTCCCGTGCAGCTTTCCTCCACAGCCCGACCCCCTCGCCGCCCTTTCTCATGCCCTGCTCTCTTCCCGTGCCCCCTTTCCGTCTTCGCCGCGCAGCCGCGGGGCTCGGGGCGCCGGAGAATAAAGGCCCGAGGGCCGGAGCCCGGCGTCCCTCGGCCCTTGCAGGAGTCCCCGCACGGGGCCGGAGGCTCTCGGCGGATCCCCCCGTGCCGGTCAAATGCCCCGCCGGACAGCGCCGGAGCTGCGGCTTTCCCGGCACGGCGCCGAGAGCGGCCCCCGCTCTGTGCCGCGCCGTGCCCGCCGTCTGTGCCGCTCCCTCTCGCTGCCCCTGGCCCGGGACAGCGAGGCTGGGGAGGAACCTCGGCCTTTCTGGGGGCCGCCCCGCTTTCTTGTTGCAGCAGAATCCCTTTCTGCGGGGATGGACGTGTGCAAAGGGCTTGGAGGAAGCGCTGCGCTGCTGTCCGGGGCAGTCGGACTCGTTCTGTGCCTTCTTCGGGGCTCAGGGAAAGGGGGTGAAGACTCGGGGCTCTGATGCCGTTCGGGCACCCCGCGGTCCCCAGGAGCGGGAGCCCCACTGCGGTGCAGGAGCAGGCGGGGGGCGGGCGAGGGGCGTCACGCTGGGGGCCGTGCCCCAGAGGGACCCAAAGCTGCCACCAAATTCAGGGAGGGGTGGGTGTAGAATGCTAAAACCTGTCAAGGTATTCGTTTTTATAGGTCTTGGTAAAGAATAGGAATTTGTCTCTAAATTCATCTGGGGAGAAACCCTCTCTATCCACTCATTGTTTACAGGAATGCAGAAAACTCCGAGTGGAGATGGGTAGCAGTTTTGAAGATACTGCCCTAGCGTTTTTATCTAGGAATGGACCGAGCTGTGCCCCGAAACCATCAGAACAGCTGCAGGAGCTGGAGGCAATAGAAAGGGCTCTCTGGCACCTTCTGCCTCCGTTCTCTGCCAGTCCCCAAATCGTGTCGCAGTCCCGGAAGAGGCGCTTGTCATCCAGAGTGCCAAATAAAGACCTGTAAATTCCCAGCTCTGCCTTGTGTTTCATGTGGTTTTTTTACTTCATATTTATGTCATTACAGAAAGCAAGGAAAGAAGAAATGTGACTGGTTCCCACTATTGTTGTGTGAAGGCTTTTTTAAAAGGCTGGTGTATTTGTATTCTCTTTCTCCACTCCAAGCTTGACTTTTCCCATTTTTCGACGTCTGCTGCATTGGGTGTCCCAAGGGGTCTTAGGAGTTGGCGCTGATCCTGCTTTTTCTGAGGGTTAATCAAAGTGTGCTAGCAGAATGATAGTTTTCTGCACTGGAAAGCTTTCCCTCAATGCCATCAGTGCACGTACGTGTTTGAATTGTGGAACCAGACGGACTAAGGAAAGCCAAGGCCCGTAGCAGATTTCTGTTTGCTCTGTCTGTGAGAAGCGGGCTGTGTGCTGCACAGGGAGAGGCGCTGTTGGAGTGGCATCGGCGCCAGGTGTGAGTGTGAGGATGATGAGGGGCTCGGAGCAGCCCAGGTGTGAGTGTGAGGATGATGAGGGGCTCGGAGCAGCCCAGGTGTGAGTGTGAGGATGATGGGGCTCGGAGCAGCCCAGGTGTGAGTGTGAGGATGATGAGGGCTCGGAGCAGCCCAGGTGTGAGGATGATGGGGCTCGGAGCAGCCCAGGTGTGAGCTGTGAGGATGATGAGGGGGTGGCTCTTGCCGGGGCAGTTTTAACGGGGGGAGAGTTTGCCTCTGTACATTTTTGCACGGAGCTGCTGAGTGGAGGGGTTTGTGCCGAGGGACGAATCTTTGTGCCGGGGAGCAGCAGCCGAGCAGGTGAGCCCGTGTGGGTTTGGAGCGGGGAATTTTGTCCTTCCCCTTTGCAATTTCATCTTGCCAGTCCCTCCCCGCTTCCCCAGGAGCAGAAATGGAGCTTATGAGGACGAAAGGGATTAAGGAGGAGGAAGCAGCTCCTCTTCTTTTATTGTCTGCGTTTGAACTGAGGGGATCCCTCTTCACTTGTGGTTTTAAGGGCGTTGATTGCAGGAAAAGCTGCCTTTTCCAGGCTGTTGGGGGTATCCCGGGGGTGACAGGGAATCCCTGCGTTCTATTTGAAGGGGAATGGGAAAAGTATTCTTGTGGTGTTATGGGTTTGGTTTGAAGGCAGCCACCCCATTTTCATCACCCTAGGGTTGAAATGGAGGGGGCAGCCGTGGTGTCCCTCCTTTTCAAGGGTTTGAATGGAGGTGGAAATGGCCCTTTGCCATCAGTCGAAGGCTTTCATTTGAGGAGCGCCCCTTCTTTTGTGCTCTCGTAGGGGACGAACGTGAAGGGGAGAGGACACTTCTTTGCCCTTGTTGAAGGGAGGCGAGCCCCGCCTGCGGCGTCAGTTTCGGGCTTCGGTTGCGGGAAGCTGCAGCTGTGGCAGCGTTTGCAGGGCTGCAATGGGGCCGTGCCGCTGCATGGGAGGGCGCTTGTGGTGGCCGCGGCCCGGGCCGGAACGTTGCCGCTCGGGAGCGGCGCTGGCACGGCCCGGGGAGCTGCCGGGGCGCACGGGGGATTTGGCGCGGCCGGGCCGGCCGAGGGCGGCGGTGGCGGAGCCGCGCCGGTGCGAGCCGAGGGAGCCGCGCCGGGCCGGCCAAGGGCGGCAGAGGCGGCGCGGGCGCTGCTGCGGCGGCCCGGGCGGTGCCGGCCGCTCCGGGCGCGGGGCTCGGGCGCCGCCGCCACCCCCGGGCCCGGTGCCGGCCCCGCCGGGCAGGGGCAGCGGGCGCGGCTCTCCGGGCCGGCGCCGGCCCCGCGTGCCGGAGGAGCCGCCGCAGGAGCCGGTCTCCTGGCGGGAGCCGCGCTCCGTCCGGGGCCGGCAGCGAGCGCGGGCTTCGGCTGCTCGCAGTGCTGGGGCGGTGCCGCGGTTCGGAGGCGCTTTTTCGGCATTGATTGCATCGCTGTGTTCGGTTTGCAGCGGGGGTACGCTAAGGGCTACGGTGTTCTTCCTGAATGCTGCGGTTCTCGGTGCCGGTGGGGATGATAAAGGTTCGTTTCGGATTGGGTTTCGTAGTCGGATATGGTTTTTTTGCCGGGGTATTATGTTTAGAAAGGCGCGCAATGGTTTTTACGGGTCGTAGCGCGAAGCAGCGGTTCGGATTTTAATTCTGTTGAGGTGGCTTTTATTGGCGTGAGCGGGTAGTGTTTGTTTCGGTGGGCTTTTGAGGTAGCGTCGTGTCGTTCATAGCAGCGGGTTTTTAATCTCGAGAATTGCATGTGTGTTTATCGTCTTCCAGGGCTTTTATTTATTTGGTTGGTTTGATTGTAGTGTATGTTTTATGGTTGCGGGTAATTTGGGAGACATTGTTTATGGTTACGTTTGTCTTTAGTCTTTGTGTTTGTTTCTAGGTGTTATTTTTATTTTGATAGCTTGAGGCACTATGGGTTTATTCCGTTGGGAATAATATTTTTGTTGAAAATGAAAGGTTATTCGGTTTTGGGGCTTTTTTTGTTGTTGGGTTTTTTTTTTTTTTGATTATTTTCGTTGTTGTTGTTGTTCTTTCATGTATTTGATTGTTGTTCATCGGTTTTTTTTTTGGGAATCTGGGTATTTATATGGTGGATCTTTTCAAGTAGTATTGAGTAGTTGTTTTCTTAGTTTTTAGTCCTTGAGATTTTTTCTATTTCGTTAAGTAGTTCGTCTGTTATATTTACAGAGGATTGGTTATTCTTTGAGTTAGTGTAGAGGTAGAATTTTGTTTATTTTTTTTTAGTAACCTTCAGGGTCAGTGGCACTGTTTGTAGTTTAGTAGGTTGGTTTGATTTCTTTTTTTAGTAGTTGTTGTAATTTGCTGTGCGTGTTTCTATAGGGTTTTCTTTTATCTTGGTTCCATTTTTCGGATATGATGAGAATTTGTTATTGAAAAGGGCTTTTGAGGTAGCGTTGTGTCGTTCATAGCAGCGGGTTTTTAATCTCGGTAATTGCATGTGTGTTTATCGTCTTCCAGGGCTTTTATTTATTTGGTTTGTTTGATTGTAGTGTATGTTTTATGGTTGCGGGTAATTTGGGAGACATTGTTTATGGTTACGTTTGTCTTTAGGCTTTGTGTTTATTTCTAGGTGTTATTTTTAATTTGATAGCGTGAGACACTATGGGTTTATTCAGTTAGGTATAAATTTTTTGTTGGAAATGAAAGTTTATTCGGTTTTGGGGCTATTTTTGTTGTTGTGTTTTTTTTTTTTTTTTTTGATTGTTTTTTGCTGTTGTTCTTTCATGTATTTGATTGTTGTTCATCGGGTTTTTTTTTGGGAATATGGGTATTTATATGGTGGATCTTTTCAAGTAGTATTGAGTAGTTGTTTTCTTAGTTTTTAGTCCTTGAGATTTTTTCTATTTCGTTAAGTAGTTCGTCTGTTATATTTACAGAGGATTGGTTATTCTTTGAGTTAGTGTAGAGGTAGAATTTTGTTTATTTTTTTTTAGTAACCTTCAGGGTCAGTGGCACTGTTTGTAGTTTAGTAGGTTGGTTTGATTTCTTTTTTTAGTAGTTGTTGTAATTTGCTGTGCGTGTTTCTATAGGGTTTTCTTTTATCTTGGTTCCATTTTTCGGATATGATGAGAATTTGTTATTGAAAAGAGTGTTTTGTGGTTTTTTGGCTGGCAGATTTTTGGCTGTTGGAGGTATCTTGATGTTTTTCGAAGATATTGCTGGCAATTCAATGCTCTTTGTATTGTAATTTTATTTAGGAATTGGATTTCTAATGTAATATTATAACTACATTTAAACAAAACAGATGTGTGGAAATGGGAATAAACCTCTCTTGTTTTTATATATTTGATCTTTTTTTAAAATTTTACTTGTAACATAAGTTATTATATATTACAATAAGATATTATCTTTTTTAATTAGAGTATTGTGTATATTTATAGATATGTAGATAGAGAATATAAATATAGACACAACCCAACTCAAATATAAATATAGAAATGTGTTTCAAATATATGCAGGTATACATAAAATTTTTAAATAATTGTAAATATAAAATAACATCAATTGATACTACGCATAATACAAGTAATACTGTATATGTCTTATTTATTATATTATAGGAAATAGATATAAAATAGATATATCAATTGATGTACTATACTTATAAAACAAATTATAGATATGATAATTATAATTATTAAAGTATTTATCAAGTAGTTGAAAATAAAGGATGGTTTTGTTTTTCATTTGGCAAAAGCAGGGGTTTTAGTATAAAAATTATAAATACAAATAATATAAAGGTAGAAGTCTAAGTATATAAATATATCATAAATAGCTAAAGATTAATATAAAAATTAAAAATAAAGGAAAAAACAAGGTTTAGCAGTAGATATGATACGTAATTTAAAAAATAATTTATCTCTATTATTTGAACAGGATACATATTATATATATTCTAAATATAATGCATCAATATGAACTAGAAATATAAATGTGTATATAGTCATGCAAGCTATAAATATAACAATATTTCAGTATAGTTTAAAAGAAGGGTTTTCTGGTATTTATTTAGTTAGAATTGGATTTTTTTTTTAATAATAAAAGTGTTTTAGAAATGTAGTTTTAAGCTATAGAAGAACTATATAAGAACTATACAATTAATAGAGAAAGATATTTATAAAAACACAGAGAAATACATATAAACAATAGGAATAGACAGAATATATTGTATAAATTACATGCTACATCAATGTTCACTATAAATATGCGTGTGACTATAAATATGAAAAATAGAAATAAAACTTTTATTTAAACATGGCTTTAAATCAAGGGGGCTTGTTTGACTCTTGCTCGATAGGAGGCAGGTTTTTGGCATTTATTTCAGAGCAGTTTTTGTCTGGGGTCGCCCCTGTTCTTTTTTGCCGCCTTCGCTGCCCGCAGCCCCGAGGCGCGCTGCGCCCCCGTCTGGGGCGGGCGGCAGTGCTGCCTCCTTGTGGGCAGAGCGCGGTACTGCAGCCGTGAGCCGGCAGGCAGCCGAGAGGCCGCCGTGTTGGGAGTGGCGTGTCGCGGGTGTCTCGGACTGGCTTGACCTTCTCAAAATGGCGGCCAAAAAGGCGGAGAAAATAGCACACCCCGGTGAGTCTGCCCCCCTGTGTCCAAAGGGCGGTACTGCACCCCCCGAGCCAGCGCCTTGCCTCTCGCCGCTGGGTGCCGGGGGCGGCGGAAGGACGCGGCTGCCGAGCGAAGGAAGTGCGAGGGGCGGGAGCGAGCGGCATCGGAAGAGGGCTGCAGCCCCCGGGCCCGCGCCCGCCCCGCTCCAGGCGCTGGGAGCGACCGCGGGCCGGACAATCCCGGCGGGGCGGCCCCGGGCAGGCGGCGCAGGAGGCGGAGCGGGGCCGTGGCTCTCCCCGCCGTCGCTGCCGCCAGCTTTGGAAGGTCGGGCCGGGCGCCCGTCCCGTCCCGCCGGCTCCCGGTCTCTGTAAACTCCTCTGTGGCTTCGCAGGTCCGTGCTGGAGAGTGGGAGAAAGGGCCCTGCTGGTTGCCGTGTCCTCGGTGGGCAGCGAGCTCTGACCTTGGCCGGATGGGCTGCTGAGTAATGGAACAATGGGGATGCGCTTTTATGTATTTAGTGACCTTTACAGATTTCTCCCCCTGCTTCAGGTGAGCGTGCATCATTGCAGGCTTGGGATTGAGTGAAATGCGCTGAGGAAACCAGCTCTGGGGAGGGAAATGCTCTGTTAACATGTGCCTGTTCTTCTGTCAGACTCATCACAGCAGGACAGCATGAAGACTGAAAGTGTAAGAAGATGTGGAGGGAAAGAGAGAATCTGACAGGAGCATTGAACGCACAGGTGCACGAATTCTGCTTTTGGCTTGGATTTAAACTCAGAAGTTGTAAGGAATTTGGGAAGGAGAAGGGACATTTCAGAAGGAGAAGGAGTTGTTGTTACAGTCCTGGCAAAATGTTTTGTTCTAGCTGATAAAAGAAGTTAGTTTAAATTAAAAAAAATTTAAAATGTGGGGGTTTTTTTCCTTGACTATTATATTCATTGGTGGTATATGGTGTGTTATTTCTTGGTATTATTAACTCTGTGTAAATTGTTTTTTGAGTGAAGCTAACTTTCTGGATGGGTTTTCAGGTAGGAATAGATGGTATTTCAGGTAGGATTAATTTCAATAGGTTTCTTTCATAGACTTCTCATAGGTATTACTGGGATTTTGGTATTGTTTACTGTATGTATAAACATACAGATTTGGTAGGGCCAGCTGGGCTGCTGGAGTTTTGGGTGTGAATTTATTAGATGGCTTTGGTTAAATACAGAATAATTATGTAAGTTAACAGCAAATGACCCAATTTATCCAGCTATGCTACCTAAACACAAAGTTTTATGTCTTACCAGTTTTCTGTTCTTCTGCTCCAAGTAGCTGTTGCAAAAAAGAAAGCACTGTTATTTTTGTGAAGAGTTTTCTTCTATAACAAGCCCTTTACTCCCCTTGAATCTGAGTCTGAGAGGCCAAACAGCTGCAGCTGTTCTGAGGGCTTTTACACCTGGGAGGATTTGCCCCCTTCCTTTTCCTGGGTGCCATGGGAACGAGAGGCGGGCACCATCGGGGGTATATTAACCCCAGCCTTGGCTGAGGGGCTTCATTCCCTCTCTGGGATGTGCTGGGGTAGGAGTTCTCCTCTCATTTCAGTGAAAAGGCTCTTTCAGCTCATCTCAGCTTGTTTCCAGCAGGTGTTTCTGGGCATCTAAAGCAGCAGAGGCTTGGAAGAGACTGTGAAGAAAACAGCATGGAATACAGGGAGTATGTAGGTTCACAATTTTGGGTTTTGTGTTTAGGGGTGTTAAAGCACCTTTGTAATTTCTGGTTTTGTTCTTGGTTTGTTTTTTATGGTTTTTAGGAGGAGCACGCCTTTCAGAGATTCCAGGTTGTGTCAAGGACAACACTTTTTGCAGCAGATTCATCGTGTCTCAGGAGGGATCTGCCCAGTGTCAAGGATGATGTTTGAGATTGAGGCTTCAGGTGAGTTGAGGATTGTGAGTGGGAGAGGGAGGGTGAGCAGGTATCCAGTTAGGAGTTCTTGGGAGGGGGTTTGCAGGCAGCAGGGTGAGAAAGGGTGTTTATTTGTTTATTTGAGGGCCCCCCTCCCCACAAGGCTTCTAGCAGAGGCATTCCCATGTCTTAGAGCACACAGAGTCATCCAGTGCACTCACAGGAATGCCATTTAACTTTGCCTTTCTCTAACCCAGGTGCCAGCCCTAATAAAGGCCACAGCCTTGGAATCAGGATGAAGCTGGAGCCTGAGGGAGCCAGGCACACTCAGGAGAGGGCAAGTAGCTGACTGGCTGGGATTTGGCCCGCATAACTCTGGACTCATTCTTTGGTTTTGGTTTTCTTTATTGTAGCTGACCGAGAGGCTCACAGGCCATCACGAGGCTCTCTGAAGCAGACTCATTTCAGGTGCAACGTGGATTCCCATCACCGATCATCCAAAAGATAAGTTGGGAGCCACGGCCTGGAGATGGGGGTGTAGCAGGTTGGGAGTTCTTGGGACAGATTTAAAAATTAGCGGAGGGAAAAGCAAACTTGTCCAAGGGCCACTTAGGACAGCTAAAGGGAGAGGCTCTACTTTTGATGGCAGCTTTCAGGCGGGCAGTGCAGAACAGCTCTGGTTTGTGTCGTGGTTTCCGGTGTGCCGTGTTCCCTAGTGTGTCTTTGGGGTCCCTTTTGCCTTCTTCCCTCGAGGCCCTCACCACAAGCATGATGTGTGGTGTTTGATGTCCCCCTGTTTGTCACGTTCTGTGTCACGGGTGTCTGCACACATATGGGTGCCGGAGCTGTTCTGCCCTGCCGCATGGCCAGCTGCAATGGGACAAGCCCTGGGGAGTGTAAATTTGTAATGGGGGCTGTACTTGGGCTCTAGATGCTATTCCTAGATGGACCTAAGGTGTTTGCAGCTTGTGAGTTATCCTGGTGGTGTTTGACACATGTTCTGACTTTCTTTCAGGTGCAGATGCATTGCATCCATGGCAGAGGGTCAGAGTTAGCAGGTGCCGGGCCTTCCTAGGAGCAGGGTGAGTAGCAGACTGGTGGGGTTTTGGCCGATGGGGTGCCAAGATCAGGCACTGATGTTTGGTTCTCTTTACTCTAGCTGTCTGAGAGACACCAGCCCGGTGACAGCAGGACCTTCCCAGCTGACGAGGTGGCCTTTCTTTGCACGTGGCACGGACCGGCATCGCCAGATGTCTGAGAGATAAGTAGAGGGCTATGACCCACAGAGGGGATGAAGGCAGGGTGCTGGTTTGGGAATTACTGGGAAGGGTTTTTGAGTCCAATTTGGCGGTGGGGGGGTGTCCATGAAGTGGCCCCTTAGGCCCCATGAAAGCCAAGTCTCACCTTTGATCACAGTGCTGAGGTGTTCAGGGCAGAGCAGTCCCGGTGTGTCTGGTGTCACTTGTCTGCTGTGCATTATGTGTTGTTTGTGTATCTCCTGTCTTTTACCTTAGCACTTTGAGGGGCCTGTCAGAAACCTTGGCATCATTGTTAGCATCTGTGATCTCTGCATTCCTTGGCCTGGCACCCAGGCCATAGAACTTTTGACTCGGGAGCTCAGGCAGGCATCAGACTCTTCTCTCTTTGGAAGCATCCAGTCAGATGTCTTGTCAGGTCTTGTTCTGAGCTGTACGGACAGCTGTGCCCCACCTGGATCCATTATGGTGGATTAGGGCTTGAAAGAATGTGAGGGCAGGCAGAGGATTCTGACCATAGGATTCCTAGGCATCCATCTTTACTGTTCTTGGAATCAATCATTCAGTTAGCATCTTCTTCCTGCAGTGTTCTCTGAGCCTCATCAGCTCACCATCAGTTTGAACTCAGTCATCTCCTTTTGCATGCTCTCAGTCCTTGCAGCCATTTTCCTTGCCAAGAGATTTCTGTTCCTGTTGTGTCCCCGTTGTGTGTCCTGTCCTGTCTGTCCTGTGTCACGGGTGTCAGCACACATTTGTGCCGGGGCTGCTCTGCCCTGCCGCATAGCCTGGTGCGATAGGAGAGGGCCCGGGGACTTGGAATGTGTAATGTGGGGTGTAGTTGGACTCTAGATGGGATTTGTAGATGGACACAGGACATCTGGAGCTCTTAAGTTGTCCTGCAACAGTGTGACTCTTGTCCTAACGTTTTTTTCAGATTCAGATGAATTAAATCTGGGCCAGAGGGCCCCATCCCGTGTGAGGGGATTCCCCCGAGCAGGTGAGGCCCCATTTGTCTGTGGAGCAGAAGTGTACATGGTGACTCTGTTAGAGCTCACTTCTTTGTCTTTCTTTTTAGGAAGTGAATCTGGATAGCAGCAGTCAAGGTGAGCCGTGGAGAGAAGTGGTTGTTATTGCTCAGCTCTCAAGGAGAAGAATTTTTTCAGCAGCTTGATCATGTCACAAGAGGGATCTGCCCAGTGTCAAGGATGATGTTTGAGATTGAGGCTTCAGGTGAGTTGAGGATTGTGAGTGGGAGAGGGAGGGTGAGCAGGTATCCAGTTAGGAGTTCTTGGGAGGGAGTTTGCAGGCAGCAGGGTGAGAAAGGGTGTTTATTTGTTTATTTGAGGGCCCCACCCACAAGGCTTCTAGCAGAGGCATTCCCATGTCTTAGAGCACACAGAGTCATCCACTGCACTCACAGGAATGCCATTTAACTTTGCCTTTCTCTAACCCAGGTGCCAGCCCTAATAAAGGCCACAGCCTTGGAATCAGGATGAAGCTGGAGCCTGAGGGAGCCAGGCACACTCAGGAGAGGGCAAGTAGCTGACTGGCTGGGATTTGGCCCGCATAACTCTGGACTCATTCTTTGGTTTTGGTTTTCTTTATTGTAGCTGACCGAGAGGCTCACAGGCCATCACGAGGCTCTCTGAAGCAGACTCATTTCAGGTGCAACGTGGATTCCCATCACTGATCATCCAAAAGATAAGTTGGGAGCCACGGCCTGGAGATGGGGGTGTAGCAGGTTGGGAGTTCTTGGGACAGATTTAAAAATTAGCGGAGGGAAAAGCAAACTTCTCCAAGGGCCTCTTAGGACAGCTAAAGGGAGAGGCTCTACTTTTGATGGCAGCTTTCAGGCGGGCAGTGCAGAACAGCTCTGGTTTGTGTCGTGGTTTCCGGTGTGCCGTGTTCCCTAGTGTGTCTTTGGGATCCCTTTTGCCTTCTTCCCTCGAGGCCCTCACCACAAGCATGATGTGTGGTGTTTGATGCCCCCCTGTTTGTCACGTTCTGTGTCACGGGTGTCTGCACACATATGGGTGCCGGAGCTGTTCTGCCCTGCCGCACGGCCAGCTGCAATGGGACAAGCCCTGGGGAGTGTAAATTTGTAATGGGGGCTGTACTTGGGCTCTAGATGCTATTCCTAGATGGACCTAAGGTGTTTGCAGCTTGTGAGTTATCCTGGTGGTGTTTGACACATGTTCTAACTTTCTTTCAGGTGCAGATGCATTGCATCCATGGCAGAGGGTCAGAGTTAGCAGGTGCCGGGCCTTCCTAGGAGCACGGTGAGTAGCAGACTGGTGGGGTTTTGGCCGATGGGGTGCCAAGATCAGGCACTGATGTTTGGTTCTCTTTAATCTAGCTGTCTGAGAGACACCAGCCCGGTGACAGCAGGACCTTCCCAGCTGACGAGGTGGCCTTTCTTTGCACGTGGCACGGACTGGCATCGCCAGATGTCTGAGAGATAAGTAGAGGGCTATGACCCACAGAGGGGATGAAGGCAGGGTGCTGGTTTGGGAATTACTGGGAAGGGTTTTTGAGTCCAATTTGGCGGTGGGGGGGTGTCCATGAAGTGGCCCCTTAGGCCCCATGAAAGCCAAGTCTCACCTTTGATCACAGTGCTGAGGTGTTCAGGGCAGAGCAGTCCCGGTGTGTCTGGTGTCACTTGTCTGCTGTGCATTATGTGTTGTTTGTGTATCTCCTGTCTTTTACCTTAGCACTTTGAGGGGCCTGTCAGAAACCTTGGCATCATTGTTAGCATCTGTGATCTCTGCATTCCTTGGCCTGGCACCCAGGCCAGAGATGCAATTCTGATACCTGTCTGAGCTCCCCAGTCAAAAGTTCTCTCTTTGGAAGCATCCAGTCAGATGTCTTGTCAGGTCTTGTTCTGAGCTGTACGGACAGCTGTGCCCCACCTGGATCCATTATGGTGGATTAGGGCTTGAAAGAATGTGAGGGCAGGCAGAGGATTCTGACCATAGGATTCCTAGGCATCCATCTTTGAATGATTGATTCCAAGAACAGTAGTTAGCATCTTCTTCCTGCAGTGTTCTCTGAGCCTCATCAGCTCACCGTCAGTTTGAACTCAGTCATCTCCTTTTGCATGCTCTCAGTCCTTGCAGCCATTTTCCTTGCCAAGAGATTTCTGTTCCTGTTGTGTCCCCGTTGTGTGTCCTGTCCTGTCTGTCCTGTGTCACGGGTGTCAGCACACATTTGTGCCGGGGCTGCTCTGCCCTGCCGCATAGCCTGGTGCGATAGGAGAGGGCCCGGGGACTTGGAATGTGTAATGTGGGGTGTAGTTGGACTCTAGATGGGATTTGTAGATGGACACAGGACATCTGGAGCTCTTAAGTTGTCCTGCAACAGTGTGACTCTTGTCCTAACGTTTTTTTCAGATTCAGATGAATTAAATCTGGGCCAGAGGGCCCCATCCCGGGTGAGGGGATTCCCCCGAGCAGGTGAGGCCCCATTTGTCTGTGGAGCAGAAGTGTACATGGTGACTCTGTTAGAGCTCACTTCTTTGTCTTTCTTTTTAGGAAGTGAATCTGGATAGCAGCAGTCAAGGTGAGCCATGGAGAGAAGTGGTTGTTATTGCTCAGCTCTCAAGGAGAAGAATTTTTTCAGCAGCTTGATCATGTCACAAGAGGGATCTGCCCAGTGTCAAGGATGATGTTTGAGATTGAGGCTTCAGGTGAGTTGAGGATTGTGAGTGGGAGAGGGAGGGTGAGCAGGTATCCAGTTAGGAGTTCTTGGGAGGGAGTTTGCAGGCAGCAGGGTGAGAAAGGGTGTTTATTTGTTTATTTGAGGGCCCCACCCACAAGGCTTCTAGCAGAGGCATTCCCATGTCTTAGAGCACACAGAGTCATCCACTGCACTCACAGGAATGCCATTTAACTTTGCCTTTCTCTAACCCAGGTGCCAGCCCTAATAAAGGCCGCAGCCTTGGAATCAGGATGAAGCTGGAGCCTGAGGGAGCCAGGCACACTCAGGAGAGGGCAAGTAGCTGACTGGCTGGGATTTGGCCCGCATAACTCTGGACTCATTCTTTGGTTTTGGTTTTCTTTATTGTAGCTGACCGAGAGGCTCACAGGCCATCACGAGGCTCTCTGAAGCAGACTCATTTCAGGTGCAACGTGGATTCCCATCACTGATCATCCAAAAGATAAGTTGGGAGCCACGGCCTGGAGATGGGGGTGTAGCAGGTTGGGAGTTCTTGGGACAGATTTAAAAATTAGCGGAGGGAAAAGCAAACTTCTCCAAGGGCCTCTTAGGACAGCTAAAGGGAGAGGCTCTACTTTTGATGGCAGCTTTCAGGCGGGCAGTGCAGAACAGCTCTGGTTTGTGTCGTGGTTTCCGGTGTGCCGTGTTCCCTAGTGTGTCTTTGGGATCCCTTTTGCCTTCTTCCCTCGAGGCCCTCACCACAAGCATGATGTGTGGTGTTTGATGCCCCCCTGTTTGTCACGTTCTGTGTCACGGGTGTCTGCACACATATGGGTGCCGGAGCTGTTCTGCCCTGCCGCACGGCCAGCTGCAATGGGACAAGCCCTGGGGAGTGTAAATTTGTAATGGGGGCTGTACTTGGGCTCTAGATGCTATTCCTAGATGGACCTAAGGTGTTTGCAGCTTGTGAGTTATCCTGGTGGTGTTTGACACATGTTCTAACTTTCTTTCAGGTGCAGATGCATTGCATCCATGGCAGAGGGTCAGAGTTAGCAGGTGCCGGGCCTTCCTAGGAGCACGGTGAGTAGCAGACTGGTGGGGTTTTGGCCGATGGGGTGCCAAGATCAGGCACTGATGTTTGGTTCTCTTTAATCTAGCTGTCTGAGAGACACCAGCCCGGTGACAGCAGGACCTTCCCAGCTGACGAGGTGGCCTTTCTTTGCACGTGGCACGGACTGGCATCGCCAGATGTCTGAGAGATAAGTAGAGGGCTATGACCCACAGAGGGGATGAAGGCAGGGTGCTGGTTTGGGAATTACTGGGAAGGGTTTTTGAGTCCAATTTGGCGGTGGGGGGGTGTCCATGAAGTGGCCCCTTAGGCCCCATGAAAGCCAAGTCTCACCTTTGATCACAGTGCTGAGGTGTTCAGGGCAGAGCAGTCCCGGTGTGTCTGGTGTCACTTGTCTGCTGTGCATTATGTGTTGTTTGTGTATCTCCTGTCTTTTACCTTAGCACTTTGAGGGGCCTGTCAGAAACCTTGGCATCATTGTTAGTATCTGTGATCTCTGCATTCCTTGGCCTGGCACCCAGGCCAGAGATGCAATTCTGATACCTGTCTGAGCTCCCCAGTCAAAAGTTCTCTCTTTGGAAGCATCCAGTCAGATGTCTTGTCAGGTCTTGTTCTGAGCTGTACGGACAGCTGTGCCCCACCTGGATCCATTATGGTGGATTAGGGCTTGAAAGAATGTGAGGGCAGGCAGAGGATTCTGACCATAGGATTCCTAGGCATCCATCTTTGAATGATTGATTCCAAGAACAGTAGTTAGCATCTTCTTCCTGCAGTGTTCTCTGAGCCTCATCAGCTCACCGTCAGTTTGAACTCAGTCATCTCCTTTTGCATGCTCTCAGTCCTTGCAGCCATTTTCCTTGCCAAGAGATTTCTGTTCCTGTTGTGTCCCCGTTGTGTGTCCTGTCCTGTCTGTCCTGTGTCACGGGTGTCAGCACACATTTGTGCCGGGGCTGCTCTGCCCTGCCGCATAGCCTGGTGCGATAGGAGAGGGCCCGGGGACTTGGAATGTGTAATGTGGGGTGTAGTTGGACTCCAGATGGGATTTGTCGATGGACACAGGACATCTGGAGCTCTTAAGTTGTCCTGCAACAGTGTGACTCTTGTCCTAACGTTTTTTTCAGATTCAGATGAATTAAATCTGGGCCAGAGGGCCCCATCCCGTGTGAGGGGATTCCCCCGAGCAGGTGAGGCCCCATTTGTCTGTGGAGCAGAAGTGTACATGGTGACTCTGTTAGAGCTCACTTCTTTGTCTTTCTTTTTAGGAAGTGAATCTGGATAGCAGCAGTCAGGGTGGGCCGTGGAGAGAAGTGGTTGTTATTGCTCAGCTCTCAAGGAGAAGAATTTTTTCAGCAGCTTGATCATGTCACAAGAGGGATCTGCCCAGTGTCAAGGATGATGTTTGAGATTGAGGCTTCAGGTGAGTTGAGGATTGTGAGTGGGAGAGGGAGGGTGAGCAGGTATCCAGTTAGGAGTTCTTGGGAGGGAGTTTGCAGGCAGCAGGGTGAGAAAGGGTGTTTATTTGTTTATTTGAGGGCCCCCCCCACAAGGCTTCTAGCAGAGGCATTCCCATGTCTTAGAGCACACAGAGTCATCCAGTGCACTCACAGGAATGCCATTTAACTTTGCCTTTCTCTAACCCAGGTGCCAGCCCTAATAAAGGCCACAGCCTTGGAATCAGGATGAAGCTGGAGCCTGAGGGAGCCAGGCACACTCAGGAGAGGGCAAGTAGCTGACTGGCTGGGATTTGGCCCGCATAACTCTGGACTCATTCTTTGGTTTTGGTTTTCTTTATTGTAGCTGACCGAGAGGCTCACAGGCCATCACGAGGCTCTCTGAAGCAGACTCATTTCAGGTGCAACGTGGATTCCCGTCGCCGATCATCCAAAAGATAAGTTGGGAGCCACGGCCTGGAGATGGGGGTGTAGCAGGTTGGGAGTTCTTGGGACAGATTTAAAAATTAGCGGAGGGAAAAGCAAACTTGTCCAAGGGCCTCTTAGGACAGCTAAAGGGAGAGGCTCTACTTTTGATGGCAGCTTTCAGGCGGGCAGTGCAGAACAGCTCTGGTTTGTGTCGTGGTTTCCGGTGTGCCGTGTTCCCTAGTGTGTCTTTGGGATCCCTTTTGCCTTCTTCCCTCGAGGCCCTCACCACAAGCATGATGTGTGGTGTTTGATGTCCCCCTGTTTGTCACGTTCTGTGTCACGGGTGTCTGCACACATATGGGTGCCGGAGCTGTTCTGCCCTGCCACATGGCCAGCTGCAATGGGACAAGCCCTGGGGAGTGTAAATTTGTAATGGGGGCTGTACTTGGGCTCTAGATGCTATTCCTAGATGGACCTAAGGTGTTTGCAGCTTGTGAGTTATCCTGGTGGTGTTTGACACATGTTCTAACTTTCTTTCAGGTGCAGATGCATTGCATCCATGGCAGAGGGTCAGAGTTAGCAGGTGCCGGGCCTTCCTAGGAGCAGGGTGAGTAGCAGACTGGTGGGGTTTTGGCCGATGGGGTGCCAAGATCAGGCACTGATGTTTGGTTCTCTTTACTCTAGCTGTCTGAGAGACACCAGCCCGGTGACAGCAGGACCTTCCCAGCTGACGAGATGGCCTTTCTTTGCACGTGGCACGGACTGGCATCGCCAGATGTCTGAGAGATAAGTAGAGGGCTATGACCCACAGAGGGGATGAAGGCAGGGTGCTGGTTTGGGAATTACTGGGAGGGGTTTTTGAGTCCAATTTGGCGGTGGGGGGGTGTCCATGAAGTGGCCCCTTAGGCCCCATGAAAGCCAAGTCTCACCTTTGATCACAGTGCTGAGGTGTTCAGGGCAGAGCAGTCCCGGTGTGTCTGGTGTCACTTGTCTGCTGTGCATTATGTGTTGTTTGTGTATCTCCTGTCTTTTACCTTAGCACTTTGAGGGGCCTGTCAGAAACCTTGGCATCATTGTTAGCATCTGTGATCTCTGCATTCCTTGGCCTGGCACCCAGGCCAGAGATGCAATTCTGATACCTGTCTGAGCTCCCCAGTCAAAAGTTCTCTCTTTGGAAGCATCCAGTCAGATGTCTTGTCAGGTCTTGTTCTGAGCTGTACGGACAGCTGTGCCCCACCTGGATCCATTATGGTGGATTAGGGCTTGAAAGAATGTGAGGGCAGGCAGAGGATTCTGACCATAGGATTCCTAGGCATCCATCTTTGAATGATTGATTCCAAGAACAGTAGTTAGCATCTTCTTCCTGCAGTGTTCTCTGAGCCTCATCAGCTCACCGTCAGTTTGAACTCAGTCATCTCCTTTTGCATGCTCTCAGTCCTTGCAGCCATTTTCCTTGCCAAGAGATTTCTGTTCCTGTTGTGTCCCCGTTGTGTGTCCTGTCCTGTCTGTCCTGTGTCACGGGTGTCAGCACACATTTGTGCCGGGGCTGCTCTGCCCTGCCGCATAGCCTGGTGCGATAGGAGAGGGCCCGGGGACTTGGAATGTGTAATGTGGGGTGTAGTTGGACTCCAGATGGGATTTGTCGATGGACACAGGACATCTGGAGCTCTTAAGTTGTCCTGCAACAGTGTGACTCTTGTCCTAACGTTTTTTTCAGATTCAGATGAATTAAATCTGGGCCAGAGGGCCCCATCCCGTGTGAGGGGATTCCCCCGAGCAGGTGAGGCCCCATTTGTCTGTGGAGCAGAAGTGTACATGGTGACTCTGTTAGAGCTCACTTCTTTGTCTTTCTTTTTAGGAAGTGAATCTGGATAGCAGCAGTCAAGGTGAGCCGTGGAGAGAAGTGGTTGTTATTGCTCAGCTCTCAAGGAGAAGAATTTTTTCAGCAGCTTGATCATGTCACAAGAGGGATCTGCCCAGTGTCAAGGATGATGTTTGAGATTGAGGCTTCAGGTGAGTTGAGGATTGTGAGTGGGAGAGGGAGGGTGAGCAGGTATCCAGTTAGGAGTTCTTGGGAGGGAGTTTGCAGGCAGCAGGGTGAGAAAGGGTGTTTATTTGTTTATTTGAGGGCCCCCCCCACAAGGCTTCTAGCAGAGGCATTCCCATGTCTTAGAGCACACAGAGTCATCCAGTGCACTCACAGGAATGCCATTTAACTTTGCCTTTCTCTAACCCAGGTGCCAGCCCTAATAAAGGCCACAGCCTTGGAATCAGGATGAAGCTGGAGCCTGAGGGAGCCAGGCACACTCAGGAGAGGGCAAGTAGCTGACTGGCTGGGATTTGGCCCGCATAACTCTGGACTCATTCTTTGGTTTTGGTTTTCTTTATTGTAGCTGACCGAGAGGCTCACAGGCCATCACGAGGCTCTCTGAAGCAGACTCATTTCAGGTGCAACGTGGATTCCCGTCGCCGATCATCCAAAAGATAAGTTGGGAGCCACGGCCTGGAGATGGGGGTGTAGCAGGTTGGGAGTTCTTGGGACAGATTTAAAAATTAGCGGAGGGAAAAGCAAACTTGTCCAAGGGCCTCTTAGGACAGCTAAAGGGAGAGGCTCTACTTTTGATGGCAGCTTTCAGGCGGGCAGTGCAGAACAGCTCTGGTTTGTGTCGTGGTTTCCGGTGTGCCGTGTTCCCTAGTGTGTCTTTGGGGTCCCTTTTGCCTTCTTCCCTCGAGGCCCTCACCACAAGCATGATGTGTGGTGTTTGATGTCCCCCTGTTTGTCACGTTCTGTGTCACGGGTGTCTGCACACATATGGGTGCCGGAGCTGTTCTGCCCTGCCGCACGGCCAGCTGCAATGGGACAAGCCCTGGGGAGTGTAAATTTGTAATGGGGGCTGTACTTGGGCTCTAGATGCTATTCCTAGATGGACCTAAGGTGTTTGCAGCTTGTGAGTTATCCTGGTGGTGTTTGACACATGTTCTAACTTTCTTTCAGGTGCAGATGCATTGCATCCATGGCAGAGGGTCAGAGTTAGCAGGTGCCGGGCCTTCCTAGGAGCAGGGTGAGTAGCAGACTGGTGGGGTTTTGGCCGATGGGGTGCCAAGATCAGGCACTGATGTTTGGTTCTCTTTACTCTAGCTGTCTGAGAGACACCAGCCCGGTGACAGCAGGACCTTCCCAGCTGACGAGGTGGCCTTTCTTTGCACGTGGCACGGACTGGCATCGCCAGATGTCTGAGAGATAAGTAGAGGGCTATGACCCACAGAGGGGATGAAGGCAGGGTGCTGGTTTGGGAATTACTGGGAGGGGTTTTTGAGTCCAATTTGGCGGTGGGGGGGTGTCCATGAAGTGGCCCCTTAGGCCCCATGAAAGCCAAGTCTCACCTTTGATCACAGTGCTGAGGTGTTCAGGGCAGAGCAGTCCCGGTGTGTCTGGTGTCACTTGTCTGCTGTGCATTATGTGTTGTTTGTGTATCTCCTGTCTTTTACCTTAGCACATTGAGGGGCCTGTCAGAAACCTTGGCATCATTGTTAGCATCTGTGATCTCTGCATTCCTTGGCCTGGCACCCAGGCCATAGAACTTTTGACTCGGGAGCTCAGACAGGCATCAGACTCTCTTCTGTCTTTGGAAGCATCCAGTCAGATGTCTTGTCAGGTCTTGTTCTGAGCTGTACGGACAGCTGTGCCCCACCTGGATCCATTATGGTGGATTAGGGCTTGAAGGAATGTGAGGGCAGGCAGAGGATTCTGACCATAGGATTCCTAGGCATCCATCTTTACTGTTCTTGGAATCAATCATTCAGTTAGCATCTTCTTCCTGCAGTGTTCTCTGAGCCTCATCAGCTCACCGTCAGTTTGAACTCAGTCATCTCCTTTTGCATGCTCTCAGTCCTTGCAGCCATTTTCCTTGCCAAGAGATTTCTGTTCCTGTTGTGTCCCCGTTGTGTGTCCTGTCCTGTCTGTCCTGTGTCACGGGTGTCAGCACACATTTGTGCCGGGGCTGCTCTGCCCTGCCGCATAGCCTGGTGCGATAGGAGAGGGCCCGGGGACTTGGAATGTGTAATGTGGGGTGTAGTTGGACTCCAGATGGGATTTGTCGATGGACACAGGACATCTGGAGCTCTTAAGTTGTCCTGCAACAGTGTGACTCTTGTCCTAACGTTTTTTTCAGATTCAGATGAATTAAGTCTGAGCCAGAGGGCCCCATCCCGGGTGAGGGGATTCCCCCGAGCAGGTGAGGCCCCATTTGTCTGTGGAGCAGAAGTGTACATGGTGACTCTGTTAGAGCTCACTTCTTTGTCTTTCTTTTTAGGAAGTGAATCTGGATAGCAGCAGTCAAGGTGGGCCGTGGAGAGAAGTGGTTGTTATTGCTCAGCTCTCAAGGAGAAGAATTTTTTCAGCAGCTTGATCATGTCACAAGAGGGATCTGCCCAGTGTCAAGGATGATGTTTGAGATTGAGGCTTCAGGTGAGTTGAGGATTGTGAGTGGGAGAGGGAGGGTGAGCAGGTATCCAGTTAGGAGTTCTTGGGAGGGGGTTTGCAGGCAGCAGGGTGAGAAAGGGTGTTTATTTGTTTATTTGAGGGCCCCCCTCCCCACAAGGCTTCTAGCAGAGGCATTCCCATGTCTTAGAGCACACAGAGTCATCCAGTGCACTCACAGGAATGCCATTTAACTTTGCCTTTCTCTAAGCCAGGTGCCAGCCCTAATAAAGGCCACAGCCTTGGAATCAGGATGAAGCTGGAGCCTGAGGGAGCCAGGCACACTCAGGAGAGGGCAAGTAGCTGACTGGCTGGGATTTGGCCCGCATAACTCTGGACTCATTCTTTGGTTTTGGTTTTCTTTATTGTAGCTGACCGAGAGGCTCACAGGCCATCACGAGGCTCTCTGAAGCAGACTCATTTCAGGTGCAACGTGGATTCCCATCACCGGTCATCCAGAAGATAAGTTGGGAGCCACGGCCTGGAGATGGGGGCGTAGCAGGTTGGGAGTTCTTGGGACAGATTTAAAAATTAGCGGAGGGAAAAGCAAACTTCTCCAAGGGCCTCTTAGGACAGCTAAAGGGAGAGGCTCTACTTTTGATGGCAGCTTTCAGGCGGGCAGTGCAGAACAGCTCTGGTTTGTGTCGTGGTTTCCGGTGTGCCGTGTTCCCTAGTGTGTCTTTGGGATCCCTTTTGCCTTCTTCCCTCGAGGCCCTCACCACAAGCATGATGTGTGGTGTTTGATGTCCCCCTGTTTGTCACGTTCTGTGTCACGGGTGTCTGCACACATATGGGTGCCGGAGCTGTTCTGCCCTGCCGCATGGCCAGCTGCAATGGGACAAGCCCTGGGGAGTGTAAATTTGTAATGGGGGCTGTACTTGGGCTCTAGATGCTATTCCTAGATGGACCTAAGGTGTTTGCAGCTTGTGAGTTATCCTGGTGGTGTTTGACACATGTTCTAACTTTCTTTCAGGTGCAGATGCATTGCATCCATGGCAGAGGGTCAGAGTTAGCAGGTGCCGGGCCTTCCTAGGAGCAGGGTGAGTAGCAGACTGGTGGGGTTTTGGCCGATGGGGTGCCAAGATCAGGCACTGATGTTTGGTTCTCTTTAATCTAGCTGTCTGAGAGACACCAGCCCGGTGACAGCAGGACCTTCCCAGCTGACGAGGTGGCCTTTCTTTGCACGTGGCACGGACTGGCATCGCCAGATGTCTGAGAGATAAGTAGAGGGCTATGACCCACAGAGGGGATGAAGGCAGGGTGCTGGTTTGGGAATTACTGGGAAGGGTTTTTGAGTCCAATTTGGCGGTGGGGGGGTGTCCATGAAGTGGCCCCTTAGGCCCCATGAAAGCCAAGTCTCACCTTTGATCACAGTGCTGAGGTGTTCAGGGCAGAGCAGTCCCAGTGTGTCTGGTGTCACTTGTCTGCTGTGCATTATGTGTTGTTTGTGTATCTCCTGTCTTTTACCTTAGCACTTTGAGGGGCCTGTCAGAAACCTTGGCATCATTGTTAGCATCTGTGATCTCTGCATTCCTTGGCCTGGCACCCAGGCCAGAGATGCAATTCTGATACCTGTCTGAGCTCCCCAGTCAAAAGTTCTCTCTTTGGAAGCATCCAGTCAGATGTCTTGTCAGGTCTTGTTCTGAGCTGTACGGACAGCTGTGCCCCACCTGGATCCATTATGGTGGATTAGGGCTTGAAAGAATGTGAGGGCAGGCAGAGGATTCTGACCATAGGATTCCTAGGCATCCATCTTTGAATGATTGATTCCAAGAACAGTAGTTAGCATCTTCTTCCTGCAGTGTTCTCTGAGCCTCATCAGCTCACCGTCAGTTTGAACTCAGTCATCTCCTTTTGCATGCTCTCAGTCCTTGCAGCCATTTTCCTTGCCAAGAGATTTCTGTTCCTGTTGTGTCCCCGTTGTGTGTCCTGTCCTGTCTGTCCTGTGTCACGGGTGTCAGCACACATTTGTGCCGGGGCTGCTCTGCCCTGCCGCATAGCCTGGTGCGATAGGAGAGGGCCCGGGGACTTGGAATGTGTAATGTGGGGTGTAGTTGGACTCCAGATGGGATTTGTCGATGGACACAGGACATCTGGAGCTCTTAAGTTGTCCTGCAACAGTGTGACTCTTGTCCTAACGTTTTTTTCAGATTCAGATGAATTAAATCTGGGCCAGAGGGCCCCATCCCGTGTGAGGGGATTCCCCCGAGCAGGTGAGGCCCCATTTGTCTGTGGAGCAGAAGTGTACATGGTGACTCTGTTAGAGCTCACTTCTTTGTCTTTCTTTTTAGGAAGTGAATCTGGATAGCAGCAGTCAAGGTGAGCCGTGGAGAGAAGTGGTTGTTATTGCTCAGCTCTCAAGGAGAAGAATTTTTTCAGCAGCTTGATCATGTCACAAGAGGGATCTGCCCAGTGTCAAGGATGATGTTTGAGATTGAGGCTTCAGGTGAGTTGAGGATTGTGAGTGGGAGAGGGAGGGTGAGCAGGTATCCAGTTAGGAGTTCTTGGGAGGGAGTTTGCAGGCAGCAGGGTGAGAAAGGGTGTTTATTTGTTTATTTGAGGGCCCCCCCCACAAGGCTTCTAGCAGAGGCATTCCCATGTCTTAGAGCACACAGAGTCATCCAGTGCACTCACAGGAATGCCATTTAACTTTGCCTTTCTCTAACCCAGGTGCCAGCCCTAATAAAGGCCACAGCCTTGGAATCAGGATGAAGCTGGAGCCTGAGGGAGCCAGGCACACTCAGGAGAGGGCAAGTAGCTGACTGGCTGGGATTTGGCCCGCATAACTCTGGACTCATTCTTTGGTTTTGGTTTTCTTTATTGTAGCTGACCGAGAGGCTCACAGGCCATCACGAGGCTCTCTGAAGCAGACTCATTTCAGGTGCAACGTGGATTCCCGTCGCCGATCATCCAAAAGATAAGTTGGGAGCCACGGCCTGGAGATGGGGGTGTAGCAGGTTGGGAGTTCTTGGGACAGATTTAAAAATTAGCGGAGGGAAAAGCAAACTTCTCCAAGGGCCTCTTAGGACAGCTAAAGGGAGAGGCTCTACTTTTGATGGCAGCTTTCAGGCGGGCAGTGCAGAACAGCTCTGGTTTGTGTCGTGGTTTCCGGTGTGCCGTGTTCCCTAGTGTGTCTTTGGGGTCCCTTTTGCCTTCTTCCCTCGAGGCCCTCACCACAAGCATGATGTGTGGTGTTTGATGTCCCCCTGTTTGTCACGTTCTGTGTCACGGGTGTCTGCACACATATGGGTGCCGGAGCTGTTCTGCCCTGCCGCACGGCCAGCTGCAATGGGACAAGCCCTGGGGAGTGTAAATTTGTAATGGGGGCTGTACTTGGGCTCTAGATGCTATTCCTAGATGGACCTAAGGTGTTTGCAGCTTGTGAGTTATCCTGGTGGTGTTTGACACATGTTCTAACTTTCTTTCAGGTGCAGATGCATTGCATCCATGGCAGAGGGTCAGAGTTAGCAGGTGCCGGGCCTTCCTAGGAGCAGGGTGAGTAGCAGACTGGTGGGGTTTTGGCCGATGGGGTGCCAAGATCAGGCACTGATGTTTGGTTCTCTTTACTCTAGCTGTCTGAGAGACACCAGCCCGGTGACAGCAGGACCTTCCCAGCTGACGAGGTGGCCTTTCTTTGCACCTGGCACGGACCGGCATCGCCAGATGTCTGAGATAAGTAGAGGGCTATGACCCACAGAGGGGATGAAGGCAGGGTGCTGGTTTGGGAATTACTGGGAGGGGTTTTTGAGTCCAATTTGGCGGTGGGGGGGTGTCCATGAAGTGGCCCCTTAGGCCCCATGAAAGCCAAGTCTCACCTTTGATCACAGTGCTGAGGTGTTCAGGGCAGAGCAGTCCCGGTGTGTCTGGTGTCACTTGTCTGCTGTGCATTATGTGTTGTTTGTGTATCTCCTGTCTTTTACCTTAGCACTTTGAGGGGCCTGTCAGAAACCTTGGCATCATTGTTAGCATCTGTGATCTCTGCATTCCTTGGCCTGGCACCCAGGCCAGAGATGCAATTCTGATACCTGTCTGAGCTCCCCAGTCAAAAGTTCTCTCTTTGGAAGCATCCAGTCAGATGTCTTGTCAGGTCTTGTTCTGAGCTGTACGGACAGCTGTGCCCCACCTGGATCCATTATGGTGGATTAGGGCTTGAAAGAATGTGAGGGCAGGCAGAGGATTCTGACCATAGGATTCCTAGGCATCCATCTTTGAATGATTGATTCCAAGAACAGTAGTTAGCATCTTCTTCCTGCAGTGTTCTCTGAGCCTCATCAGCTCACCGTCAGTTTGAACTCAGTCATCTCCTTTTGCATGCTCTCAGTCCTTGCAGCCATTTTCCTTGCCAAGAGATTTCTGTTCCTGTTGTGTCCCCGTTGTGTGTCCTGTCCTGTCTGTCCTGTGTCACGGGTGTCAGCACACATTTGTGCCGGGGCTGCTCTGCCCTGCCGCATAGCCTGGTGCGATAGGAGAGGGCCCGGGGACTTGGAATGTGTAATGTGGGGTGTAGTTGGACTCCAGATGGGATTTGTCGATGGACACAGGACATCTGGAGCTCTTAAGTTGTCCTGCAACAGTGTGACTCTTGTCCTAACGTTTTTTTCAGATTCAGATGAATTAAATCTGGGCCAGAGGGCCCCATCCCGTGTGAGGGGATTCCCCCGAGCAGGTGAGGCCCCATTTGTCTGTGGAGCAGAAGTGTACATGGTGACTCTGTTAGAGCTCACTTCTTTGTCTTTCTTTTTAGGAAGTGAATCTGGATAGCAGCAGTCAAGGTGAGCCGTGGAGAGAAGTGGTTGTTATTGCTCAGCTCTCAAGGAGAAGAATTTTTTCAGCAGCTTGATCATGTCACAAGAGGGATCTGCCCAGTGTCAAGGATGATGTTTGAGATTGAGGCTTCAGGTGAGTTGAGGATTGTGAGTGGGAGAGGGAGGGTGAGCAGGTATCCAGTTAGGAGTTCTTGGGAGGGAGTTTGCAGGCAGCAGGGTGAGAAAGGGTGTTTATTTGTTTATTTGAGGGCCCCCCCCACAAGGCTTCTAGCAGAGGCATTCCCATGTCTTAGAGCACACAGAGTCATCCAGTGCACTCACAGGAATGCCATTTAACTTTGCCTTTCTCTAACCCAGGTGCCAGCCCTAATAAAGGCCACAGCCTTGGAATCAGGATGAAGCTGGAGCCTGAGGGAGCCAGGCACACTCAGGAGAGGGCAAGTAGCTGACTGGCTGGGATTTGGCCCGCATAACTCTGGACTCATTCTTTGGTTTTGGTTTTCTTTATTGTAGCTGACCGAGAGGCTCACAGGCCATCACGAGGCTCTCTGAAGCAGACTCATTTCAGGTGCAACGTGGATTCCCGTCGCCGATCATCCAAAAGATAAGTTGGGAGCCACGGCCTGGAGATGGGGGTGTAGCAGGTTGGGAGTTCTTGGGACAGATTTAAAAATTAGCGGAGGGAAAAGCAAACTTCTCCAAGGGCCTCTTAGGACAGCTAAAGGGAGAGGCTCTACTTTTGATGGCAGCTTTCAGGCGGGCAGTGCAGAACAGCTCTGGTTTGTGTCGTGGTTTCCGGTGTGCCGTGTTCCCTAGTGTGTCTTTGGGGTCCCTTTTGCCTTCTTCCCTCGAGGCCCTCACCACAAGCATGATGTGTGGTGTTTGATGTCCCCCTGTTTGTCACGTTCTGTGTCATGGGTGTCTGCACACATATGGGTGCCGGAGCTGTTCTGCCCTGCCACATGGCCAGCTGCAATGGGACAAGCCCTGGGGAGTGTAAATTTGTAATGGGGGCTGTACTTGGGCTCTAGATGCTATTCCTAGATGGACCTAAGGTGTTTGCAGCTTGTGAGTTATCCTGGTGGTGTTTGACACATGTTCTAACTTTCTTTCAGGTGCAGATGCATTGCATCCATGGCAGAGGGTCAGAGTTAGCAGGTGCCGGGCCTTCCTAGGAGCAGGGTGAGTAGCAGACTGGTGGGGTTTTGGCCGATGGGGTGCCAAGATCAGGCACTGATGTTTGGTTCTCTTTACTCTAGCTGTCTGAGAGACACCAGCCCGGTGACAGCAGGACCTTCCCAGCTGACGAGGTGGCCTTTCTTTGCACCTGGCACGGACCGGCATCGCCAGATGTCTGAGAGATAAGTAGAGGGCTATGACCCACAGAGGGGATGAAGGCAGGGTGCTGGTTTGGGAATTACTGGGAGGGGTTTTTGAGTCCAATTTGGCGGTGGGGGGGTGTCCATGAAGTGGCCCCTTAGGCCCCGTGAAAGCCAAGTCTCACCTTTGATCACAGTGCTGAGGTGTTCAGGGCAGAGCAGTCCCGGTGTGTCTGGTGTCACTTGTCTGCTGTGCATTATGTGTTGTTTGTGTATCTCCTGTCTTTTACCTTAGCACTTTGAGGGGCCTGTCAGAAACCTTGGCATCATTGTTAGCATCTGTGATCTCTGCATTCCTTGGCCTGGCACCCAGGCCATAGAACTTTTGACTCGGGAGCTCAGACAGGCATCAGACTCTCTTCTGTCTTTGGAAGCATCCAGTCAGATGTCTTGTCAGGTCTTGTTCTGAGCTGTACGGACAGCTGTGCCCCACCTGGATCCATTATGGTGGATTAGGGCTTGAAAGAATGTGAGGGCAGGCAGAGGATTCTGACCATAGGATTCCTAGGCATCCATCTTTGAATGATTGATTCCAAGAACAGTAGTTAGCATCTTCTTCCTGCAGTGTTCTCTGAGCCTCATCAGCTCACCGTCAGTTTGAACTCAGTCATCTCCTTTTGCATGCTCTCAGTCCTTGCAGCCATTTTCCTTGCCAAGAGATTTCTGTTCCTGTTGTGTCCCCGTTGTGTGTCCTGTCCTGTCTGTCCTGTGTCACGGGTGTCAGCACACATTTGTGCCGGGGCTGCTCTGCCCTGCCGCATAGCCTGGTGCGATAGGAGAGGGCCCGGGGACTTGGAATGTGTAATGTGGGGTGTAGTTGGACTCTAGATGGGATTTGTAGATGGACACAGGACATCTGGAGCTCTTTAGCTGTCCTGCCGCCCTGTGACTTTTGTCCTGACTTTGTTTCAGATTCACCTCCCTAGGTGACTGCAGTGGTTCTATCTAACCCCAACCCTTCTCAAAGCGTGTGAAGGTCAATAATTCATCTTCCAGAAGTTATCTCCAGTCCTGGCTTGTATTTTATGTACCTGTGTTGGTTTATGTTTGTATGTACCTATACCATGTGTAGCTCTGTTGGATTATACTCTGTGTACTCACATTCTGTGTACCTATGTTGGCTTGTACTGTGTGTACTTACACAGCATGTAAGTGTGCTACCCTATATTGTGTATACTTACACCCTGTGTACACTTGCACTGTTTGCCTCAGCTGATATTGTCTGTAATTACATTGTGCCACTTACGAACGCAGCTGCCCTGACCTGGCACGTAGTCACAGTTAGGTAGCACAGTTATAAAAACTTTACTGTTGATCTGTCTTTTGTGGGATTTTGGGTAGATAATTTATTGGTCCAGAGTGGGGAGAAGTCCTAGCTGTCAGATAACCACTCTTTAGCCACTTCCTGTCGTCTCGCAGGTCCCTGAAGCTGCCAACTTCCCCCGAATCTACCATTTAACATCAAGGAGCGGCAGCCAGAAGATGTGATAGAAGATGTGTCACAGCACGTTCCTCAGTGTCTGGAGTCAGGGCCGCAGCGAGCGTCTAAGCGGAAAGAGTGTGTGAGAGCACGTGGCTGTGTCTGTGTCTGCTCGTCTCTGCATGGGTGGGCACATGCTGACTGGAGTTAACCTTGTGTGTGACTTTTTTTATTCTAAATTTAACAATGAGTTGCAAAACCTGACAGCAAATCTCCAGCCAGGTTATATTGTATGTACTGACATGGAATGTACCCATGTTGGCTTAAAACCCAGAAAAACAGACGAAGATGGGCAAGAAAAAACCCAGAAAAAAACCCCAAGATGGGCAAGAAAAAACCCTGAAAAAACCCCGAAGACGGGCAAGAAAAAAAACAGAAGAAAATGAGAAAATACCCCCCAAGATGGGCAAGAAAAACCCAGGAAAAACCCCCAAGATGGGCAAGAAAAAACCCAAAGAAAACCCAGAAAAAAATTCCAAGAAGGGCAAGAAAAGACCCAGGAAACACCCAGAAAAAATTGGAAAGAAATTATATATAGTATTACATGCATTATGGATGGTATTGATTTATGTTATATAAAGAATTGTTAAATTATTTTAAATATAAAATATCTGCATATATTTGAAACAAGTTTATATTTCCTAAAATACACTAGAAAAAGATATAAATATAGATTTATCATATCTATCATTTGTTATATATTACACCATATCCATAGATATAAATAAAGTAAGTGGGCTGTTGTTTTTTATTAATTTTTTATAAGTAGTTTAAAATATTAGTTTTTTTTTGGTAAAAGCAGGGGTTTTAGTATGAAAATTATAAGTACAGATAATATAAAGGTAGAATTCGAAGTATAGAAATAGATCAGAAATAGCTAAAGATTAGTATAAAAATTAAAAATATAAGAAAAAATAAGTTGTAGCAGTAGATATGGTTCATAATTTTAAAAATAATTCATCTCTATTATTTGAATAGGATACATATTATATAGAATGATTAATATAATGCTTAAATATAAACTATAAATATAAATGTGAATATAGTCATGCAAGTTATATATATAAAAATATTTCAATACAGTTTAAAAGAATAGAGCTTTTTTGTATTTATTAGGATGGGATTTTTATTTTAAATAATACATTTCTATCATGCTTTTAATTTTAAACATAGAGATATCCAATCAATATAGAAAGATATTTATAAAACCACAAAATATATTCTGTCTATTCCTATTATTTATATTTACTTATATTATATAAATTACATGCTACATCAATGTCCACTATAAATATGCATGTGAGTATAAATACGGGAAATAGAAATACCAAATTTATGGTTTTAAAGCAAGGGGGCTTGTTTGCTTCTGATCGGGTAAGATTTTTGGCATTTATTTCAGAGGAGTTTTATTTCAGCGTGGGGTCGCCCTGTTTTTTGCCGCCTTCGCTGCCCGCAGCCCCGAGGCGCGCTGCGCCCCCGGCTGGGGCGGGCGGCAGTGCTGCCGCCTTGTGGGCAGAGCGCGGTACTGCAGGCGTGTGCCGGCAGGCAGCCGAGAGGCCGCCATGTTGGGAGTGGCGTGTCGCGGGTGTCTCGGACTGTTCCTTGACCTTCTCCAGATGGCGGCGAAAAGGGCGGGGAAGTGGAGGACCCGGCTCGGTCTAATCGGCTGCCTTCATGAAATACCGGCCCCGGCGCGGCTCCGATGGGATTTTCTGTGGCCTTTCAAGTGTACCCGATGCAGTCTGTGGGGTCAGTGATGGCGCTAGCGGGTGCATTTTGGCGTGTTTCTGAAAGGCATCTGGGTTATCCCCTCTCTCTCCCTAGGGCCTCTTTCGGCCGGCTTCTTGGGAAGGGCGTGTCACGAATGTCGCGGACTTTCTTTGACCTTCTCAAGTTGGCGGCGAAATGGGTGGGAACATTGCACACCCCGGTAAATCTGCCGCCCTGTGGCCACAGAGCGGTACTGCACCCCCCCGAGCCAGCTGGGTGCCCGGGGCGGGGCAAGGACGCCGCTGCCGAGGGAGGGAAGGGTGAGGGGCGGGCCAGGGTCTGTAAATGCCGGGGACGGGGGAAGGACATTTCAGGAGTGCAAAGGGACACAATGACCGAGAGAAACGGCGGGGGCGGCCCGGCGGGGCCAGTTTCGGTGGGCGGCGGAGGCGCGGTCGCAGCGCTCCACGGGTCGGGGGCAGCGGGCGGGGGCGGGCGAGCGGCGTCGGAACAAGGCTGGAGCCCCCGGGCCCGCGCCCGCCCCGCTCCAGTCGCTGGGAGCGACCGCGGGCCGGACAATCCCGGCGGGGCGGCCCCGGGCAGGCGGCGGAGGAGGCGGAGCGGGGCCGTGGCTCTCGCCGCCGTCGCTGCCGCCAGCTTTGGAAAGTCGGGCCGGGCGCCCGTCCCGTCCCGCCGGCTCCCGGTCTCTGTAAACTCCTCTGTGGCTTCGCAGGTCCGTGCTGGAGAGTGGGAGAAAGGGCCCTGCTGGTTGCCGTGTCCTCGGTGGGCAGCGAGCTCTGACCTTGGCCGGATGGGCTGCTGAGTAATGGAACAATAGGGATGCGCTTTTATGTATTTAGTGACCTTTACAGATTTCTCCCCCTGCTTCAGGTGAGCGTGCATCATTGCAGGCTTGGGATTGAGTGAAATGCGCTGAGGAAACCAGCTATGGGGAGGGAAATGCTCTGTTAACATGTGCCTGTTCTTCTGTCAGACTCATCACAGCAGGACAGCATGAAGACTGAAAGTGTAAGAAGATGTGGAGGGAAAGAGAGAATCTGACAGGAGCACCGAACGCGCGAGCGCATGAATTTTGCTTTTTGCTTGGATGTAAACTCAGGAGTTGAAAGGAATTTGGGAGTGAGAAGGGACATTTCAGAAGGTGAAGAAGAAAAAGAAGTTATTGTTGTTGTTACAGGCCTGGCAAAATCTTTTGTTCTAGCTAATAAAAGAAGTTAGTTTAAATAAAAAAAAAGAAAAAAAAAAGTAGTTTTTCTTTACCTGACTATTATATTCATTGGTGGTATATGGTGTGTTGTTTAATTTCTTGGTATGATTAACTCAGTGTAAGTTGTTTTTTGAGTGAACTAACTTTCTGGATGGGTTGGTTTGAATTTGAGACAGGATTGACTTCAATAGGTTTCTTTCATAGACTTGTGATAGTTATTACTGGGGTTTTGGCTTTGTTTACTGTATGCATAAACATCCAGCTTTGGTTGGGCCAGCTGGGCTGCCGGAGTTTGTGGGTGTGAATTTATTCGATGGCTTTTGTTAAATGCAGTGTTTAATTTTTGACAGGTTTTTCAATGTAGTGGTTTTAAGGTGGTTTTTAGAATTGATTGTATGGTTTGATGTTGTTTATAGTTGCTGTCCGGTAAGGGATGTGGTGTGAGTACTTGAACGTTATGGTTTTGGTTTTCCTAAGTTCCATTTTCTTTCTGGTTCGATAGGTTTTTTTAGTTTTATTTTTGGTGCCAGGGGTATTCACGTGGTGGGTTTTTATAGGCAATATGTTTTTTAATTTGGGCAGTGAAAGCATAAAAATAAAAAATCTAAACTGTTAAAATACTAAAAAATATAAGTTAGTTTTCTTTTAATTTTAAATTAAGTTTTATAGATTATTGGTTTTTATTTGTGCATTAGCATAAAGGTAGAGCTTTGGGGGCTTCTTTTAGTACTGTTTAGTTTTGAGTCTAGTGAGTTGGTTTGATTTAATTTTTAGTGGGTGTTGGTTTTTCTTAGCAGTTGTGTCATTTTCAAGGTGTATTTGAGTTTTATGGGGTTTTTGAGATATTGGTTTAGGAGGAAGTTTATGATGAGAATGTGCGGAGGTTTTGGGCTAGTTATAGTGGGATTTAAAATTTCTTTACAGTTAGGTTTATGTGAGGTTTTATGAGGGTTCAATGTTGTGGGATGTTTGTTCCGTTAGTAATAAAAATAGGTTTTGTTTTGATGTGCTGCGATGGGATGAGCGTGTGCTGCGTGCCGTTGCTGACGAAGGTACGGTATTGTTGTGGCTCTGATGTGTCGGGTTAATGAATTTATATGGTTTAATATATCATTTAAAATAGAAATAAATATAAATTTAAAAATATATATAAAATTTGAGTGGTAAATATAAATATAAATATAGATAACAGATACATATATAAAACTATTAAACATATGTAAACATATATAAAACTATGGTATATAATTGTTAATATTAATTATGGTATATAATTGTAACATATATATATAACAGACTATAATTTATATATTATTATGTTACAAAGATATAAAAATATAGAATGTAAATATAAAAATGTTAAAATAAATTGAAGATTTTTTTGGGTTGTTTTAGGTTATAGGCTGGGGTTTTTTTATAAATACTATAAATAGAAATAATATAAAAATAGAAATCCTGATATACAGATATCGGTACATATAATAAATAAAATGTATTATTTTTATTTTATATATCTAACTTTAAATATTTATATATTTTCTTTATTAATATAATAAATATGAATCAATATAAGGTATTATCTCTAATATGTAATATCTATAAAGAAAATTATAAATGTAGATGTGAATAGAATTTTAAATATTTAATTAAATGAAGGGGTGTCTTTGGTTTTTATTTGGTTAGAGACAGAGGTTTTATTTTAAATAATATAATTATTATAAAAATGTGAATATTAAGATAGAACTATATAATAAATATATAAAGAGAAATTATTAAGCTATGAATATAAATTTAAATATAAATTTATGTAAGTAAAATGCAGATTTGTAATATAATTTATATTGCCATATAAGGTTATTTATATTCTATAAGTGGGAATATAAATATAAACATATGTAAATATATTTTAAAGGAAAGGGAATTTTTGGCTTTTATTTAAGTAGAGGCAGGGGTTTTATTTTAAACAATATAACTGTTACAGAAGTAAAAATCTTAACACAGAAATTTATATATTTTTATACATATATTTTTATATATTGATTATATAAGTGCTTGGAGTAGATGTAATTTAGAATATAAATTTATTTATAAATTGACATTGATAAAGATAAATGTATAAGTAAGCAATATACATTATGTTCACATTTATATTTATAATGTCTATTAAATATGAAAACATAAGGATATATATATTTAAATGTTGTTTAAAAGAAAGGGTTGGGGTTTTTTTGGTTCTTATTGGGTTAGAGGCAGGGCTTTTATTTTAAATAATATGAATATGGATATTACTGTTCTACAATCAAGATATAAATATATACATAAATATAAAATATATCTCAATATTTAGAAATAGATAAGTAAATATAAATAGCAGGAAGAAATGTAATATAGAATACAAATAACAGTATGCATTAGTATACATTTTAAATGTCAATGTGAATATAAACTTGAAAAAATCAATTTAAAAAAATTTAAATACAGTTGAAAAAAAAGGGGTTCTTTTTGGCTATAATTTGGGCGGAGGCAGGATTTATAAAAAATAATATAAATGTTACAGAAGTAAAAATCCTAACACAGAAATAAATAAAAACTATATGAAGATACATATAAAAGTATATAAATAGGGTTAGGGTTAGGTTAATTTATAAAAATTTATAAATTAATCGAACATTAAAAATGAAAAATTAAACATATTCAAAATGTATATTTGTGTATAAATGTGGATATAAATATGAAAAATATAATTTAAAAAAAATTAACTACATGTAAATTAAAGGGGTTCTTTTTGGCTTTTATACAGGTAGAAAGAGAGGAATTATTTTAAATAATGTAAATTTTACAGAAGCAAAAATCCTAAAACAAATATATACAGACTATGTAAAAATATGTATAAAAATATATAAATAAATTTAAGTATTAGGAATAGATGTAATATAGACTATAAATTTATTTATAAATAAAATGTATAAATAGACAGTATACATGAATATACATTATAAAGGTGAGTATTATTATGAAAAAATATTTTAAAAAATATTTAAATATTTCTTAAAAGAAATTACTCGGTTTTGTTTGCTGTTTTCCTTTTTTATCCTATTAGGTTAGAGGCAGGAGGGTTTTTTTTCTTCTTACTGGTTTATTTGGGGCATTTATTTCAGAGCAGTTTTTGGTGGGGGTCGCGCCTGTTCTTTTTTGCCGCCTTCCCTGCCCGCAGCCCCGAGGCGCGCTGCGCCCCCGGCTGGGGCGGGCGGCAGTGCTGCTGCCTTGTGGGCAGAGCAGCTCTGCATAGAGAGGCCGCCACCTTGGGAGGGGCTCAGTGAGGCTTCCGCGCCTGCCCCTCTCCCTAGCCCTCTTTCCTTTTCCCCGTATTCGCCTTGTCTCGCTCCCTTTCCTCCACTCTGCATTGTGCAGGATGCCTCCCAGACCCAAGCTGCCACCACCTTTAAGTCAGGCAGGTTTGAGGGTCCCAAATGGCTCCAGCATTCTTTAGCAAGGAACCTGGGCTGCTGAGGTTTCTTCTTCTAGGAAAGGGCTGGCATTGGCCTTCCCTGGAGTGGCTGGCTGCCTGCTGAAATTACTGCTTTGCCAAATATGCCTACCAGACCCAAGCCTGCACCAGTGGTAACTCCAGCTGCGGTGGCCATGGCACGTGCCTCATGCTATCTCCCATCAGGAACCTGGGTGGCTGAGTGACGCTTAGCTGAGGAATGGGCAGGCGTTCACGTTCAGGAGGCCAAGGGGCCCTTAGTGGCCGGCTGCCTGCTGAAATTCTGTATTCAAGGATGTGTCGTGGACCCACGCTGCCACAACGTTTAAGTCAGATAGGTTTGAGGGTCCCAAGTGGTCTCAGCAGTCTGCCATCAGAAACCTGAGCTGGTGAGTTACACTTAGCTGTGTAAAGGGCGGCATTGGTGTTCAGGAGGCCCAGGGGCTGTTAGTGGCCGGCTGCCTGCTGAAATGCTGCATTGCCAAATACGCCTAGCAGACCCAAGCTGGCACCAGTTCCAACTCCAGCCATTTGGCCTCGGCACGTGTCTCCTGCCATCTGCCACATGAACCTGGTGTGCTGAGGTTTGCTTACCTGGGAAAAGGGTCAGCATTAGTGTTCAGGGGCCTGTGGCCTGGAGTGACCGGCTGTCTGCTGAAATTCCGCATTGCGCAGGATGCCTCGTGGATCCAAGCTGCCACCACCGCAAGGTCCGGCAGGTTTAAGAGTCACAAATGCCTGCAGCAACCTGCCATCAGGAAACTGAGCTGGTGAGTTACACTTCCTTGTGTAGAGGGTGGCATTTCTCTCCTGTGCCCAGGGGCCCTTAGTGGCCGGCTGCCTGCTGAAATGCTGCATTGCCAAATACGCCGTGCAGACCCAAGCTGGCACCAGTTCCAACTCCAGCCCTTTGGCCTCGGCACGTGTCTCCTGCCATCTGCCACATGAACCTGGTGTGCTGAGTTTTGCTTACCTGGGAAAAGGGTCAGCATTAGTGTTCAGGGGCCTGTGGCCCTGAGTGACCGGCTGTCTGCTGAATGTCCGCATTGCGCAGGATGCCTCCTGGACCTACGCTGCAATCTGTGCCGAGTCCAGCTCGTTTGAGAGTCCCGAGCGCCTCCATCAATCTGGCACACGAACCTGGGCTGCTGAGGTTTGCTTACCTGGGAAAAGGGTCAGCACTAGTGTTCAGGGGCCTGTGGCCCTGAGTGACCGGCCGTCTGCCACCTGATGTTCTGCGTTGTGCAGGATGCCTCCCGGACCAAAGTCCCTACCACCACAAAATCAGGCTGGTTTCAGAGTCCCAAGCGCCTGCAGCAATCTGCCACACCAACCTGGGCTGCTGAGGTTTGCTTACCTGGGAAAAGGGTCAGCACTAGTTTTAAGGGGCCTGTGGCGTGGAGTGACCGGCTGCCTGCTAAAATTCCGTATTGCGCAGGATGCCACCTGCACGCAGGCTGCCACCACTGCAAAGTCAGGCTGGTTTGAGAGTCAGAAATGCCTGCAGCACCCTGCGATCAGAAACCTGAGCTGGTGAGTTACACTTCCTTGTGTAGAGGGTGGCATTTCCCTCCTGTGCCCTGGGGCCCTTAGTGGCCGGCTGCCTGCTGAAATTTCTGCATTGCCAAATACGCCGTGCAGACCCAAGCTGGCACCAGTTCCAACTCCAGCCCTTTGGCCTCGGCATGTGTCTCCTGCCATCTGCCACGTGAACCTGGACTGCTGAGGTTTGCTTACCTGGGAAAAGGGTCAGCATTAGTGTTCAGGGGCCTGTGGCCTGGAGTGACCGGCTGCCTGCTGAAATTCCGCATTGCGCAGGATGCCTCGTGGATCCAAGCTGCCACCACCGCAAGGTCCGGCAGGTTTAAGAGTCACAAATGCCTGCAGCAACCTGCCATCAGGAAACTGAGGTGGTGAGTTACACTTCCTTGTGTAGAGGGTGGCATTTCTCTCCTGTGCCCAGGGGCCCTTAGTGGCCGGCTGCCTGCTGAAATTTCTGCATTGCCAAATGCGCCGTGCAGACCCAAGCTGGCACCAGTTCCAACTCCAGCCCTTTGGCCTCGGCACGTGTCTCCTGCCATGTGCCACATGAACCTGGGCTGCTGAGTTTTGCTTACCTGGGAAAAGGGTCAGCATTAGTGTTCGGGGGCCTGTGGCCCTGAGTGACCGGCCGTCTGCCACCTGATGTTCTGTGTTGTGCAGGATGCCTCCTGGACCAAAGTTGCTATCACCAAAAAATCAGGCTGGTTTCAGAGTCCGAAGCGCCTGCAGCAATCTGCCACACCAACCTGGGCTGCTGAGGTTTGCTTACCTGGGAAAAGGGTCAGCACTAGTGTTCAGGGGCCTGTGGCCCGGAGCGACCGGCTGTCTGCTGAATGTCCGCATTGTGCAGGATGCCTCCTGGACCGACGCTGCAATCTGTGCCGAGTCCAGCTCGTTTGAGATTCCCAAGCACCTCCATCAATCTGGCACACGAACCTGGGCTGCTGAGGTTTGCTTACCTGGGAAAAGGGTCAGCACTAGTGTTCAGGGGCCTGTGGCCCGGAGCGACCGGCTGTCTGCTGAATGTCCGCATTGTGCAGGATGCCTCCTGGACCGACGCTGCAATCTGTGCCGAGTCCAGCTCGTTTGAGATTCCCAAGCACCTCCATCAATCTGGCACACGAACCTGGGCTGCTGAGGTTTGCTTACCTGGGAAAAGGGTCAGCACTAGTGTTCAGGGGCCTGTGGCACGGAGTGACCGGCTGTCTGCTGAATGTCCGCATTGCGCAGGATGTCTCGTGGATCCCAGCTGCTACCACTGCAAAGTCAGGCTGGTTTGAGAGTCAGAAATGCCTGCAGCACCCTGCGATCAGAAACCTGAGCTGGTGAGTTACACTTAGCTGTGTAAAGGGCGGCATTGGTGTTCAGGAGGCCCAGGGGCCGTTAGTGGCCGGCTGCCTGCTGAAATGCTGCATTGCCAAATACGCCTAGCAGACCCAAGCTGGCACCAGTTCCAACTCCAGCCATTTGACCTCGGCACGTGTCTCCTACCATCTGCCACATGAACCTGGTGTGCTGAGTTGTGCTTACCTGGGAAAAGGGTCAGCACTAGTGTTCAGGGGCCTGTGGCCCTGAGTGACCGGCCGTCTGCCACCTGATGTTCTGCGTTGTGCAAGATGCCTCCTGGACCAAAGTTGCTATCACCAAAAAATCAGGCTGGTTTCAGAGTCCCAAGCGCCTGCAGCAATCTGCCACACCAACCTGGGCTGCTGAGGTTTGCTTACCTGGGAAAAGGGTCAGCACTAGTGTTCAGTGGCCTGTGGCCTGGAGTGACCGGCTGTCTGCTGAATGTCCGCATTGCGCAGGATGCCTCGTGGATCCAAGCTGCCACCACCGCAAGGTCCGGCAGGTTTAAGAGTCACAAATGCCTGCAGCAACCTGCCATCAGGAAACTGAGGTGGTGAGTTACACTTCCTTGTGTAGAGGGTGGCATTTCTCTCCTGTGCCCAGGGGCCCTTAGTGGCCGGCTGCCTGCTGAAATTTCTGCATTGCCAAATGCGCCGTGCAGACCCAAGCTGGCACCAGTTCCAACTCCAGCCCTTTGGCCTCGGCACGTGTCTCCTGCCATTTGCCACAAGGACCTGGGCTGCTGAGTTTTGCTTACCTGGGAAAAGGGTCAGCATTAGTGTTCAGGGGCCTGTGGCCCGGAGTGACCGGACGTCTGCCACCTGATGTTCTGCGTTGTGCAGGATGCCTCCTGGACCAAAGTCCCTACCACCACAAAATCAGGCTGGTTTCAGAGTCCCAAGCGCCTGCAGCAATCTGCCACACCAACCTGGGCTGCTGAGGTTTGCTTACCTGGGAAAAGGGTCAGCACTAGTTTTAAGGGGCCTGTGGCGTGGAGTGACCGGCTGCCTGCTAAAATTCCGTATTGCGCAGGATGCCACCTGCACGCAGGCTGCCACCACTGCAAAGTCAGGCTGGTTTGAGAGTCAGAAATGCCTGCAGCACCCTGCGATCAGAAACCTGAGCTGGTGAGTTACACTTCCTTGTGTAGAGGGTGGCATTTCTCTCCTGTGCCCTGGGGCCCTTAGTGGCCGGCTGCCTGCTGAAATTTCTGCATTGCCAAATACGCCGTGCAGACCCAAGCTGGCACCAGTTCCAACTCCAGCCCTTTGGCCTCGGCACGTGTCTCCTGCCATCTGCCACGTGAACCTGGACTGCTGAGGTTTGCTTACCTGGGAAAAGGGTCAGCATTAGTGTTCAGGGGCCTGTGGCCTGGAGTGACCGGCTGCCTGCTGAAATTCCACATTGCGCAGGATGCCTCGTGGATCCAAGCTGCCACCACCGCAAGGTCCGGCAGGTTTAAGAGTCACAAATGCCTGCAGCAACCTGCCATCAGGAAACTGAGGTGGTGAGTTACACTTCCTTGTGTAGAGGGTGGCATTTCTCTCCTGTGCCCAGGGGCCCTTAGTGGCCGGCTGCCTGCTGAAATTTCTGCATTGCCAAATGCGCCGTGCAGACCCAAGCTGGCACCAGTTCCAACTCCAGCCCTTTGGCCTCGGCACGTGTCTCCTGCCATGTGCCACATGAACCTGGGCTGCTGAGTTTTGCTTACCTGGGAAAAGGGTCAGCATTAGTGTTCGGGGGCCTGTGGCCCTGAGTGACCGGCCGTCTGCCACCTGATGTTCTGTGTTGTGCAGGATGCCTCCTGGACCAAAGTTGCTATCACCAAAAAATCAGGCTGGTTTCAGAGTCCGAAGCGCCTGCAGCAATCTGCCACACCAACCTGGGCTGCTGAGGTTTGCTTACCTGGGAAAAGGGTCAGCACTTGTGTTCAGGGGCCTGTGGCCCGGAGCGACCGGCTGTCTGCTGAATGTCCGCATTGCGCAGGATGCCTCGTGGATCCAAGCTGCCACCACTGCAAAGTCAGGCTGGTTTGAGAGTCAGAAATGCCTGCAGCACCCTGTGATCAGAAACCTGAGCTGGTGAGTTACACTTAGCTGTGTAAAGGGCGGCATTTGTGTTCAGGAGGCCCAGGGGCCGTTAGTGGCCGGCTGCCTGCTGAAATTCGGTCTTGCGCAGGATGCCTCCGGCATGCAAGCTGCCACCACCTTTTAGTCAGGCAGGCTTGAGAGTCACACATGGCTGCAGCACCCTGCGAACAGAAACCTGAGCTGGTGAGTTACACTTCCTTGTGTAGAGGGTGGCATTTCTCTCCTGTGCCCAGGGGCCCTTAGTGGCCGGCTGCCTGCTGAAATGCTGCATTGCCAAATACGCCGTGCAGACCCAAGCTGGCACCAGTTCCAACTCCAGCCCTTTGGCCTCGGCACGTGTCTCCTGCCATCTGCCACATGAACCTGGACTGCTGAGTTGTGCTTACCTGGGAAAAGGGTCAGCACTAGTGTTCAGGGGCCTGTGGCCTGGAGTGACCGGACGTCTGCCACCTGATGTTCTGCGTTGTGCAGGATGCCTCCCGGACCAAAGTTGCTACGACCAAAAAATCAGGCTGGTTTCAGAGTCCCAAGCGCCTGCAGCAATCTGCCACACCAACCTGGGCTGCTGAGGTTTGCTTACCTGGGAAAAGGGTAGCACTAATTTTAAGGGGCCTGTGGCGTGGAGTGACCGGCTGCCTTCTGAAATTCCGCCTTGCGCAGGATGCCTCCTGGACGCAAGCTGCCACCACTGCAAAGTCAGGCTGGTTTGAGAGTCAGAAATGCCTGCAGCACCCTGCCATCAGAAACCTGAGCTGGTGAGTTACACTTAGCTGTGTAAAGGGCGGCATTGGTGTTCAGGAGGCCCAGGGGCTGTTAGTGGCCGGCTGCCTGCTGAAATGCTGCTTTGCCAAATACGCCGTGCAGACCCAAGCTGGCACCAGTTCCAACTCCAGCCATTTGACCTCGGCACGTGTCTCCTGCCATCTGCCACATGAACCTGGTGTGCTGAGGTTTGCTTACCTGGGAAAAGGGTCAGCACTAGTGTTCAGGGGCCTGTGTCCCGGAGTGACCGGCTGTCTGCTGAATGTCCGCATTGCGCAGGATGCCTCCTGGACCTACGCTGCAATCTGTGCCGAGTCCAGCTCGTTTGAGAGTCCCGAGCGCCTCCATCAATCTGGCACACGAACCTGGGCTGCTGAGGTTTGCTTACCTGGGAAAAGGGTCAGCACTAGTGTTCAGGGGCCTGTGGCGTGGAGTGACCGGCTGCCTGCTGAAATTCCGCATTGCGCAGGATGCCTCGTGGATCCAAGCTGCCACCACTGCAAAGTCAGGCTGGTTTGAGAGTCAGAAATGCCTGCAGCACCCTGTGATCAGAAACTTGAGCTGGTGAGTTACACTTAGCTGTGTAAAGGGCGGCATTGGTGTTCAGGAGGCCCAGGGGCCGTTAGTGGCCGGCTGCCTGCTGAAATGCTGCATTGCCAAATACGCCGTGCAGACCCAAGCTGGCACCAGTTCCAACTCCAGCCCTTTGGCCTCGGCACGTGTCTCCTGCCATCTGCCACATGAACCTGGACTGCTGAGTTGTGCTTACCTGGGAAAAGGGTCAGCACTAGTGTTCAGGGGCCTGTGGCCCGGAGTGACCGGCCGTCTGCCACCTGATGTTCTGCGTTGTGCAGGATGCCTCCTGGACCAAAGTTGCTACGACCAAAAAATCAGGCTGGTTTCAGAGTCCCAAGCGCCTGCAGCAATCTGCCACACCAACCTGGGCTGCTGAGGTTTGCTTACCTGGGAAAAGGGTCAGCACTAGTTTTAAGGGGCCTGTGGCGTGGAGTGACCGGCTGCCTGCTAAAATTCCGTATTGCGCAGGATGCCACCTGCACGCAGGCTGCCACCACTGCAAAGTCAGGCTGGTTTGAGAGTCAGAAATGCCTGCAGCACCCTGCGATCAGAAACCTGAGCTGGTGAGTTACACTTCCTTGTGTAGAGGGTGGCATTTCTCTCCTGTGCCCTGGGGCCCTTAGTGGCCGGCTGCCTGCTGAAATTTCTGCATTGCCAAATACGCCGTGCAGACCCAAGCTGGCACCAGTTCCAACTCCAGCCCTTTGGCCTCGGCACGTGTCTCCTGCCATCTGCCACGTGAACCTGGACTGCTGAGGTTTGCTTACCTGGGAAAAGGGTCAGCATTAGTGTTCAGGGGCCTGTGGCCTGGAGTGACCGGCTGCCTGCTGAAATTCCGCATTGCGCAGGATGCCTCGTGGATCCAAGCTGCCACCACCGCAAGGTCCGGCAGGTTTAAGAGTCACAAATGCCTGCAGCAACCTGCCATCAGGAAACTGAGGTGGTGAGTTACACTTCCTTGTGTAGAGGGTGGCATTTCTCTCCTGTGCCCAGGGGCCCTTAGTGGCCGGCTGCCTGCTGAAATTTCTGCATTGCCAAATGCGCCGTGCAGACCCAAGCTGGCACCAGTTCCAACTCCAGCCCTTTGGCCTCGGCACGTGTCTCCTGCCATGTGCCACATGAACCTGGGCTGCTGAGTTTTGCTTACCTGGGAAAAGGGTCAGCATTAGTGTTCGGGGGCCTGTGGCCCTGAGTGACCGGCCGTCTGCCACCTGATGTTCTGTGTTGTGCAGGATGCCTCCTGGACCAAAGTTGCTATCACCAAAAAATCAGGCTGGTTTCAGAGTCCGAAGCGCCTGCAGCAATCTGCCACACCAACCTGGGCTGCTGAGGTTTGCTTACCTGGGAAAAGGGTCAGCACTTGTGTTCAGGGGCCTGTGGCCCGGAGCGACCGGCTGTCTGCTGAATGTCCGCATTGCGCAGGATGCCTCGTGGATCCAAGCTGCCACCACTGCAAAGTCAGGCTGGTTTGAGAGTCAGAAATGCCTGCAGCACCCTGTGATCCGAAACCTGAGCTGGTGAGTTACACTTAGCTGTGTAAAGGGCGGCATTTGTGTTCAGGAGGCCCAGGGGCCGTTAGTGGCCGGCTGCCTGCTGAAATTCGGTCTTGCGCAGGATGCCTCCGGCATGCAAGCTGCCACCACCTTTTAGTCAGGCAGGCTTGAGAGTCACACATGGCTGCAGCACCCTGCGAACAGAAACCTGAGCTGGTGAGTTACACTTCCTTGTGTAGAGGGTGGCATTTCTCTCCTGTGCCCAGGGGCCCTTAGTGGCCGGCTGCCTGCTGAAATGCTGCATTGCCAAATACGCCGTGCAGACCCAAGCTGGCACCAGTTCCAACTCCAGCCCTTTGGCCTCGGCACGTGTCTCCTGCCATCTGCCACATGAACCTGGACTGCTGAGTTGTGCTTACCTGGGAAAAGGGTCAGCACTAGTGTTCAGGGGCCTGTGGCCTGGAGTGACCGGACGTCTGCCACCTGATGTTCTGCGTTGTGCAGGATGCCTCCCGGACCAAAGTTGCTACGACCAAAAAATCAGGCTGGTTTCAGAGTCCCAAGCGCCTGCAGCAATCTGCCACACCAACCTGGGCTGCTGAGGTTTGCTTACCTGGGAAAAGGGTAGCACTAATTTTAAGGGGCCTGTGGCGTGGAGTGACCGGCTGCCTTCTGAAATTCCGCCTTGCGCAGGATGCCTCCTGGACGCAAGCTGCCACCACTGCAAAGTCAGGCTGGTTTGAGAGTCAGAAATGCCTGCAGCACCCTGCCATCAGAAACCTGAGCTGGTGAGTTACACTTAGCTGTGTAAAGGGCGGCATTGGTGTTCAGGAGGCCCAGGGGCCGTTAGTGGCCGGCTGCCTGCGGAAATGCTGCATTGCCAAATACGCCTAGCAGACCCAAGCTGGCACCAGTTCCAACTCCAGCCCTTTGGCCTCGGCACGTGTCTCCTGCCATCTGCCACATGAACCTGGTGTGCTGAGTTGTGCTTACCTGGGAAAAGGGTCAGCACTAGTGTTCAGGGGCCTGTGTCCCGGAGTGACCGGCTGTCTGCTGAATGTCCGCATTGCGCAGGATGCCTCCTGGACCTACGCTGCAATCTGTGCCGAGTCCAGCTCGTTTGAGAGTCCCGAGCGCCTCCATCAATCTGGCACACGAACCTGGGCTGCTGAGGTTTGCTTACCTGGGAAAAGGGTCAGCACTAGTGTTCAGGGGCCTGTGGCGTGGAGTGACCGGCTGCCTGCTGAAATTCCGCATTGCGCAGGATGCCTCGTGGATCCAAGCTGCCACCACTGCAAAGTCAGGCTGGTTTGAGAGTCAGAAATGCCTGCAGCACCCTGTGATCAGAAACTTGAGCTGGTGAGTTACACTTAGCTGTGTAAAGGGCGGCATTGGTGTTCAGGAGGCCCAGGGGCCGTTAGTGGCCGGCTGCCTGCTGAAATGCTGCATTGCCAAATACGCCGTGCAGACCCAAGCTGGCACCAGTTCCAACTCCAGCCCTTTGGCCTCGGCACGTGTCTCCTGCCATCTGCCACATGAACCTGGACTGCTGAGTTGTGCTTACCTGGGAAAAGGGTGAGCACTAGTGTTCAGGGGCCTGTGGCCCGGAGTGACCGGCCGTCTGCCACCTGATGTTCTGCGTTGTGCAGGATGCCTCCCGGACCAAAGTTGCTACGACCAAAAAATCAGGCTGGTTTCAGAGTCCCAAGCGCCTGCAGCAATCTGCCACACCAACCTGGGCTGCTGAGGTTTGCTTACCTGGGAAAAGGGTAGCACTAATTTTAAGGGGCCTGTGGCGTGGAGTGACCGGCTGCCTTCTGAAATTCCGCCTTGCGCAGGATGCCTCCTGGACGCAAGCTGCCACCACTGCAAAGTCAGGCTGGTTTGAGAGTCAGAAATGCCTGCAGCACCCTGCCATCAGAAACCTGAGCTGGTGAGTTACACTTAGCTGTGTAAAGGGCGGCATTGGTGTTCAGGAGGCCCAGGGGCCGTTAGTGGCCGGCTGCCTGCGGAAATGCTGCATTGCCAAATACGCCTAGCAGACCCAAGCTGGCACCAGTTCCAACTCCAGCCCTTTGGCCTCGGCACGTGTCTCCTGCCATCTGCCACATGAACCTGGTGTGCTGAGTTGTGCTTACCTGGGAAAAGGGTCAGCACTAGTGTTCAGGGGCCTGTGTCCCGGAGTGACCGGCTGTCTGCTGAATGTCCGCATTGCGCAGGATGCCTCCTGGACCTACGCTGCAATCTGTGCCGAGTCCAGCTCGTTTGAGAGTCCCAAGCGCCTCCATCAATCTGGCACACGAACCTGGGCTGCTGAGGTTTGCTTACCTGGGAAAAGGGTCAGCACTAGTGTTCAGGGGCCTGTGGCGTGGAGTGACCGGCTGCCTGCTGAAATTCCGCATTGCGCAGGATGCCTCGTGGATCCAAGCTGCCACCACTGCAAAGTCAGGCTGGTTTGAGAGTCAGAAATGCCTGCAGCACCCTGTGATCAGAAACCTGAGCTGGTGAGTTACACTTAGCTGTGTAAAGGGCGGCATTGGTGTTCAGGAGGCCCAGGGGCCGTTAGTGGCCGGCTGCCTGCTGAAATGCTGCATTGCCAAATACGCCTAGCAGACCCAAGCTGGCACCAGTTCCAACTCCAGCCCTTTGGCCTCGGCACGTGTCTCCTGCCATCTGCCACATGAACCTGGACTGCTGAGTTGTGCTTACCTGGGAAAAGGGTCAGCATTAGTGTTCAGGGGCCTGTGGCCCGGAGTGACCGGCCGTCTGACACCTGATGTTCTGCGTTGTGCAGGATGCCTCCCGGACCAAAGTTCCTACCACAATAAAATCAGGCTGGTTTCAGAGTCCCAAGCGCCTGCAGCAATCTGCCACACCAACCTGGGCTGCTGAGGTTTGCTTACCTGGGAAAAGGGTCAGCACTAGTGTTCAGGGGCCTGTGGCCCGGAGCGACCGGCTGTCTGCTGAATGTCCGCATTGCGCAGGATGCCGCCTGGACGCAAGCTGCCACCACTGCAAAGTCAGGCTGGTTTGAGAGTCAGAAATGCCTGCAGCACCCTGCCATCAGGAAACTGAGCTGGTGAGTTACACTTCCTTGTGTAGAGGGTGGCATTTCTCTCCTGTGCCCAGGGGCCCTTAGTGGCCGGCTGCCTGCTGCAATGCTGCATTGCCAAATACGCCGTGCAGACCCAAGCTGGCACCAGTTCCAACTCCAGCCCTTTGGCCTCGGCACGTGTCTCCTGCCATCTGCCACATGAACCTGGTGTGCTGAGGTTTGCTTACCTGGGAAAAGGGTCAGCATTAGTGTTCAGGGGCCTGTGGCCTGGAGTGACCGGCTGCCTGCTGAAATTCCGCATTGCGCAGGATGCCTCGTGGATCCAAGCTGCCACCACCGCAAGGTCCGGCAGGTTTAAGAGTCACAAATGCCTGCAGCAACCTGCCATCAGGAAACTGAGCTGGTGAGTTACACTTCCTTGTGTAGAGGGTGGCATTTCTCTCCTGTGCCCAGGGGCCCTTAGTGGCCGGCTGCCTGCTGCAATTTCTGCATTGCCAAATACGCCGTGCAGACCCAAGCTGGCACCAGTTCCAACTCCAACCCTTTGGCCTCGGCACGTGTCTCCTGCCATCTGCCACATGAACCTGGTGTGCTGAGGTTTGCTTACCTGGGAAAAGGGTCAGCACTAGTGTTCAGGGGCCTGTGGCCCTGAGTGACCGGCCGTCTGCCACCTGATGTTCTGCGTTGTGCAGGATGCCTCCTGGACCAAAGTTCCTATCACCAAAAAATCAGGCTGGTTTCAGAGTCCCAAGCGCCTGCAGCAATCTGCCACACCAACCTGGGCTGCTGAGGTTTGCTTACCTGGGAAAAGGGTAGCACTAATTTTAAGGGGCCTGTGGCGTGGAGTGACCGGTTGCCTTTTGAAATTCCGCCTTGCGCAGGATGCCTCCTGGACCTAAGCTGCCACCACTGCAAAGTCAGGCTGGTTTGAGAGTCAGAAATGCCTGCAGCACCCTGCCATCAGAAACCTGAGCTGGTGAGTTACACTTCCTTGTGTAGATTTGGCATTGGTATTCTGTGCCCAGGGGCCCTTAGTGGCCGTCTGCCTGCTGAAATTCGGCCTTGCGCAGGATGCCTCCGGCATGCAAGCTGCCACCACCTTTTAGTCAGGCAGGCTTGAGAGTCACACATGGCTGCAGCACCCTGCGAACAGAAACCTGAGCTGGTGAGTTACACTTCCTTGTGTAGAGGGTGGCATTTCTCTCCTGTGCCCAGGGGCCCTTAGTGGCCGGCTGCCTGCTGAAATGCTGCATTGCCAAATACGCCGTGCAGACCCAAGCTGGCACCAGTTCCAACTCCAGCCCTTTGGCCTCGGCACGTGTCTCCTGCCATGTGCCACATGAACCTGGTGTGCTGAGTTTTGCTTACCTGGGAAAAGGGTCAGCATTAGTGTTCAGGGGCCTGTGGCCCGGAGTGACCGGCCGTCTGCCACCTGATGTTCTGCGTTGTGCAGGATGCCTCCCGGACCAAAGTTCCTACCACCATAAAATCAGGCTGGTTTCAGAGTCCCAAGCGCCTGCAGCAATCTGCCACACCAACCTGGGCTGCTGAGGTTTGCTTACCTGGGAAAAGGGTCAGCACTAGTGTTCAGGGGCCTGTGGCCCGGAGCGACCGGCTGTCTGCTGAATGTCCGCATTGCGCAGGATGCCTCGTGGATCCAAGCTGCCACCACTGCAAAGTCAGGCTGGTTTGAGAGTCAGAAATGCCTGCAGCAACCTGCCATCAGAAACCTGAACTGGTGAGTTACACTTCCTTGTGTAGATTTGGCATTGGTATTCTGTGCCCAGGGGCCCTTAGTGGCCGTCTGCCTGCTGAAATTCGGTCTTGCGCAGGATGCCTCCGGCATGCAAGCTGCCACCACCTTTTAGTCAGGCAGGCTTGAGAGTCACACATGGCTGCAGCACCCTGCGAACAGAAACCTGAGCTGGTGAGTTACACTTCCTTGTGTAGAGGGTGGCATTTCTCTCGTGTGCCCAGGGGCCCTTAGTGGCCGGCTGCCTGCTGAAATGCTGCATTGCCAAATACGCCGTGCAGACCCAAGCTGGCACCAGTTCCAACTCCAGCCCTTTGGCCTCGGCACGTGTCTCCTGCCATGTGCCACATGAACCTGGTGTGCTGAGTTTTGCTTACCTGGGAAAAGGGTCAGCATTAGTGTTCAGGGGCCTGTGGCCCGGAGTGACCGGCCGTCTGCCACCTGATGTTCTGCGTTGTGCAGGATGCCTCCCGGACCAAAGTTCCTACCACCATAAAATCAGGCTGGTTTCAGAGTCCCAAGCGCCTGCAGCAATCTGCCACACCAACCTGGGCTGCTGAGGTTTGCTTACCTGGGAAAAGGGTCAGCACTAGTGTTCAGGGGCCTGTGGCGTGGAGTGACCGGCTGCCTGCTGAAATTCCGCATTGCGCAGGATGCCGCCTGGACGCAAGCTGCCACCACTGCAAAGTCAGGCTGGTTTGAGAGTCAGAAATGCCTGCAGCACCCTGCCATCAGAAACCTGAGCTGGTGAGTTACACTTAGCTGTGTAAAGGGCGGCATTGGTGTTCAGGAGGCCCAGGGGCTGTTAGTGGCCGGATGCCTGCTGAAATGCTGCATTGCCAAATACGCCTAGCAGACCCAAGCTGGCACCAGTCCCAACTCCAGCCATTTGACCTCGGCACGTGTCTCCTGCCATCTGCCACATGAACCTGGTGTGCTGAGGTTTGCTTACCTGGGAAAAGGGTCAGCACTAGTGTTCAGGGGCCTGTGGCCCGGAGTGACCGGCTGTCTGCTGAATGTCCGCATTGCGCAGGATGCCTCGTGGATCCAAGCTGCCACCACTGCAAAGTCAGGCTGGTTTCAGAGTCAGAAATGCCTGCAGCACCCTGTGATCAGAAACCTGAGCTGGTGAGTTACACTTAGCTGTGTAAAGGGCGGCATTGGTGTTCAGGAGGCCCAGGGGCCGTTAGTGGCCGGCTGCCTGCTGAAATGCTGCATTGCCAAATACGCCTAGCAGACCCAAGCTGGCACCAGTTCCAACTCCAGCCCTTTGGCCTCGGCACGTGTCTCCTGCCATCTGCCACATGAACCTGGACTGCTGAGTTGTGCTTACCTGGGAAAAGGGTCAGCACTAGTGTTCAGGGGCCTGTGGCCCGGAGTGACCGGCCGTCTGCCACCTGATGTTCTGCGTTGTGCAGGATGCCTCCCGGACCAAAGTTGCTACGACCAAAAAATCAGGCTGGTTTCAGAGTCCCAAGCGCCTGCAGCAATCTGCCACACCAACCTGGGCTGCTGAGGTTTGCTTACCTGGGAAAAGGGTAGCACTAATTTTAAGGGGCCTGTGGCGTGGAGTGACCGGCTGCCTTCTGAAATTCCGCCTTGCGCAGGATGCCTCCTGGACGCAAGCTGCCACCACTGCAAAGTCAGGCTGGTTTGAGAGTCAGAAATGCCTGCAGCACCCTGCCATCAGAAACCTGAGCTGGTGAGTTACACTTAGCTGTGTAAAGGGCGGCATTGGTGTTCAGGAGGCCCAGGGGCTGTTAGTGGCCGGCTGCCTGCTGAAATGCTGCATTGCCAAATATGCCTAGCAGACCCAAGCTGGCACCAGTCCCAACTCCAGCCATTTGACCTCGGCACGTGTCTCCTGCCATCTGCCACATGAACCTGGTGTGCTGAGGTTTGCTTACCTGGGAAAAGGGTCAGCACTAGTGTTCAGGGGCCTGTGGCCCGGAGCGACCGGCTGTCTGCTGAATGTCCGCATTGCGCAGGATGCCTCGTGGATCCAAGCTGCCACCACTGCAAAGTCAGGCTGGTTTGAGAGTCAGAAATGCCTGCAGCAACCTGCCATCAGAAACCTGAACTGGTGAGTTACACTTCCTTGTGTAGATTTGGCATTGGTATTCTGTGCCCAGGGGCCCTTAGTGGCCGTCTGCCTGCTGAAATTCGGTCTTGCGCAGGATGCCTCCGGCATGCAAGCTGCCACCACCTTTAAGTCAGGCAGGCTTGAGAGTCACACATGGCTGCAGCACCCTGCGATCAGAAACCTGAGCTGGTGAGTTACACTTCCTTGTGTAGAGGGTGGCATTTCTCTCCTGTGCCCAGGGGCCCTTAGTGGCCGGCTGCCTGCTGAAATGCTGCATTGCCAAATACGCCGTGCAGACCCAAGCTGGCACCAGTTACAACTCCAGCCCTTTGGCCTTGGCACGTGTCTCCTGCCATGTGCCACATGAACCTGGTGTGCTGAGTTTTGCTTACCTGGGAAAAGGGTCAGCATTAGTGTTCAGGGGCCTGTGGCCCTGAGTGACCGGCCGTCTGCCACCTGATGTTCTGCGTTGTGCAGGATGCCTCCCGGACCAAAGTTGCTACCACCACAAAATCAGGCTGGTTTCAGAGTCCCAAGCGCCTGCAGCAATCTGCCACACCAACCTGGGCTGCTGAGGTTTGCTTACCTGGGAAAAGGGTCAGCACTAGTGTTCAGGGGCCTGTGGCCCGGAGTGACCGGCTGTCTGCTGAATGTCCGCATTGCGCAGGATGCCTCGTGGATCCAAGCTGCCACCACTGCAAAGTCAGGCTGGTTTCAGAGTCAGAAATGCCTGCAGCACCCTGTGATCAGAAACCTGAGCTGGTGAGTTACACTTAGCTGTGTAAAGGGCGGCATTGGTGTTCAGGAGGCCCAGGGGCCGTTAGTGGCCGGCTGCCTGCTGAAATGCTGCATTGCCAAATACGCCGTGCAGACCCAAGCTGGCACCAGTTCCAACTCCAGCCCTTTGGCCTCGGCACGTGTCTCCTGCCATCTGCCACATGAACCTGGACTGCTGAGTTGTGCTTACCTGGGAAAAGGGTCAGCACTAGTGTTCAGGAGCCTGTGGCCCGGAGTGACCGGCCGTCTGCCACCTGATGTTCTGCGTTGTGCAGGATGCCTCCCGGACCAAAGTTGCTACGACCAAAAAATCAGGCTGGTTTCAGAGTCCCAAGCGCCTGCAGCAATCTGCCACACCAACCTGGGCTGCTGAGGTTTGCTTACCTGGGAAAAGGGTAGCACTAATTTTAAGGGGCCTGTGGCGTGGAGTGACCGGCTGCCTTCTGAAATTCCGCCTTGCGCAGGATGCCTCCTGGACGCAAGCTGCCACCACTGCAAAGTCAGGCTGGTTTGAGAGTCAGAAATGCCTGCAGCACCCTGCCATCAGAAACCTGAGCTGGTGAGTTACACTTAGCTGTGTAAAGGGCGGCATTGGTGTTCAGGAGGCCCAGGGGCTGTTAGTGGCCGGCTGCCTGCTGAAATGCTGCATTGCCAAATATGCCTAGCAGACCCAAGCTGGCACCAGTCCCAACTCCAGCCATTTGACCTCGGCACGTGTCTCCTGCCATCTGCCACATGAACCTGGTGTGCTGAGGTTTGCTTACCTGGGAAAAGGGTCAGCACTAGTGTTCAGGGGCCTGTGGCCCGGAGCGACCGGCTGTCTGCTGAATGTCCGCATTGCGCAGGATGCCTCGTGGATCCAAGCTGCCACCACTGCAAAGTCAGGCTGGTTTGAGAGTCAGAAATGCCTGCAGCAACCTGCCATCAGAAACCTGAACTGGTGAGTTACACTTCCTTGTGTAGATTTGGCATTGGTATTCTGTGCCCAGGGGCCCTTAGTGGCCGTCTGCCTGCTGAAATTCGGTCTTGCGCAGGATGCCTCCGGCATGCAAGCTGCCACCACCTTTTAGTCAGGCAGGCTTGAGAGTCACACATGGCTGCAGCACCCTGCGAACAGAAACCTGAGCTGGTGAGTTACACTTCCTTGTGTAGAGGGTGGCATTTCTCTCGTGTGCCCAGGGGCCCTTAGTGGCCGGCTGCCTGCTGAAATGCTGCATTGCCAAATACGCCGTGCAGACCCAAGCTGGCACCAGTTACAACTCCAGCCCTTTGGCCTCGGCACGTGTCTCCTGCCATGTGCCACATGAACCTGGTGTGCTGAGTTTTGCTTACCTGGGAAAAGGGTCAGCATTAGTGTTCAGGGGCCTGTGGCCCGGAGTGACCGGCCGTCTGCCACCTGATGTTCTGCGTTGTGCAGGATGCCTCCTGGACCAAAGTTGCTACCACCACAAAATCAGGCTGGTTTCAGAGTCCCAAGCGCCTGCAGCAATCTGCCACACCAACCTGGGCTGCTGAGGTTTGCTTACCTGGGAAAAGGGTCAGCACTAGTGTTCAGGGGCCTGTGGCCTGGAGTGACCGGCTGTCTGCTGAATGTCCGCATTGCGCAGGATGCCTCGTGGATCCAAGCTGCCACCACTGCAAAGTCAGGCTGGTTTGAGAGTCAGAAATGCCTGCAGCACCCTGTGATCAGAAACCTGAGCTGGTGAGTTACACTTAGCTGTGTAAAGGGCGGCATTGGTGTTCAGGAGGCCCAGGGGCCGTTAGTGGCCGGCTGCCTGCTGAAATGCTGCATTGCCAAATACGCCTAGCAGACCCAAGCTGGCACCAGTTCCAACTCCAGCCCTTTGGCCTCGGCACGTGTCTCCTGCCATCTGCCACATGAACCTGGACTGCTGAGTTGTGCTTACCTGGGAAAAGGGTCAGCACTAGTGTTCAGGGGCCTGTGGCCCGGAGTGACCGGCCGTCTGCCACCTGATGTTCTGCGTTGTGCAGGATGCCTCCCGGACCAAAGTTGCTACGACCAAAAAATCAGGCTGGTTTCAGAGTCCCAAGCGCCTGCAGCAATCTGCCACACCAACCTGGGCTGCTGAGGTTTGCTTACCTGGGAAAAGGGTAGCACTAATTTTAAGGGGCCTGTGGCGTGGAGTGACCGGCTGCCTTCTGAAATTCCGCCTTGCGCAGGATGCCTCCTGGACGCAAGCTGCCACCACTGCAAAGTCAGGCTGGTTTGAGAGTCAGAAATGCCTGCAGCACCCTGCCATCAGAAACCTGAGCTGGTGAGTTACACTTAGCTGTGTAAAGGGCGGCATTGGTGTTCAGGAGGCCCAGGGGCTGTTAGTGGCCGGATGCCTGCTGAAATGCTGCATTGCCAAATACGCCGTGCAGACCCAAGCTGGCACCAGTTCCAACTCCAGCCATTTGACCTCGGCACGTGTCTCCTGCCATCTGCCACATGAACCTGGTGTGCTGAGGTTTGCTTACCTGGGAAAAGGGTCAGCATTAGTGTTCAGGGGCCTGTGGCCTGGAGTGACCGGCTGCCTGCTGAAATTCCGCATTGCGCAGGATGCCTCGTGGATCCAAGCTGCCACCACCGCAAGGTCCGGCAGGTTTAAGAGTCACAAATGCCTGCAGCAACCTGCCATCAGGAAACTGAGCTGGTGAGTTACACTTCCTTGTGTAGAGGGTGGCATTTCTCTCCTGTGCCCAGGGGCCCTTAGTGGCCGGCTGCCTGCTGCAATTTCTGCATTGCCAAATACGCCGTGCAGACCCAAGCTGGCACCAGTTCCAACTCCAGCCCTTTGGCCTCGGCACGTGTCTCCTGCCATGTGCCACATGAACCTGGACTGCTGAGTTGTGCTTACCTGGGAAAAGGGTCAGCACTAGTGTTCAGGGGCCTGTGGCCCGGAGTGACCGGCCGTCTGCCACCTGATGTTCTGCGTTGTGCAGGATGCCTCCCGGACCAAAGTTGCTACGACCAAAAAATCAGGCTGGTTTCAGAGTCCCAAGCGCCTGCAGCAATCTGCCACACCAACCTGGGCTGCTGAGGTTTGCTTACCTGGGAAAAGGGTAGCACTAATTTTAAGGGGCCTGTGGCGTGGAGTGACCGGCTGCCTTCTGAAATTCCGCCTTGCGCAGGATGCCTCCTGGACGCAAGCTGCCACCACTGCAAAGTCAGGCTGGTTTGAGAGTCAGAAATGCCTGCAGCACCCTGCCATCAGAAACCTGAGCTGGTGAGTTACACTTAGCTGTGTAAAGGGCGGCATTGGTGTTCAGGAGGCCCAGGGGCCGTTAGTGGCCGGCTGCCTGCTGAAATGCTGCATTGCCAAATACGCCGTGCAGACCCAAGCTGGCACCAGTTACAACTCCAGCCCTTTGGCCTCGGCACGTGTCTCCTGCCATCTGCCACATGAACCTGGACTGCTGAGTTGTGCTTACCTGGGAAAAGGGTCAGCACTAGTGTTCAGGGGCCTGTGGCCCGGAGCGACCGGCTGTCTGCTGAATGTCCGCATTGCGCAGGATGCCTCCTGGACCTACGCTGCAATCTGTGCCGAGTCCAGCTCGTTTGAGAGTCCCAAGCGCCTCCATCAATCTGGCACACGAACCTGGGCTGCTGAGGTTTGCTTACCTGGGAAAAGGGTCAGCACTAGTGTTCAGGGGCCTGTGGCGTGGAGTGACCGGCTGCCTGCTGAAATTCCGCCTTGCGCAGGATGCCTCCTGGACGCAAGCTGCCACCACTGCAAAGTCAGGCTGGTTTGAGAGTCAGAAATGCCTGCAGCACCCTGCCATCAGAAACCTGAGCTGGTGAGTTACACTTCCTTGTGTAGATTTGGCATTGGTATTCTGTGCCCAGGGGCCCTTAGTGGCCGTCTGCCTGCTGAAATTCGGCCTTGCGCAGGATGCCTCCGGCATGCAAGCTGCCACCACCTTTTAGTCAGGCAGGCTTGAGAGTCACACATGGCTGCAGCACCCTGCGAACAGAAACCTGAGCTGGTGAGTTACACTTCCTTGTGTAGAGGGTGGCATTTCTCTCGTGTGCCCAGGGGCCCTTAGTGGCCGGCTGCCTGCTGAAATGCTGCATTGCCAAATACGCCGTGCAGACCCAAGCTGGCACCAGTTCCAACTCCAGCCCTTTGGCCTCGGCACGTGTCTCCTGCCATCTGCCACATGAACCTGGTGTGCTGAGGTTTGCTTACCTGGGAAAAGGGTCAGCACTAGTGTTCAGGGGCCTGTGGCCCGGAGTGACCGGCTGCCTGCTTAAATTCCGCATTGCGCAGGATGCCTCGTGGATCCAAGCTGCCACCACTGCAAAGTCAGGCTGGTTTGAGAGTCAGAAATGCCTGCAGCAACCTGCCATCAGAAACCTGAACTGGTGAGTTACACTTCCTTGTGTAGATTTGGCATTGGTATTCTGTGCCCAGGGGCCCTTAGTGGCCGTCTGCCTGCTGAAATTCGGTCTTGCGCAGGATGCCTCCGGCATGCAAGCTGCCACCACCTTTTAGTCAGGCAGGCTTGAGAGTCACACATGGCTGCAGCACCCTGCGAACAGAAACCTGAGCTGGTGAGTTACACTTCCTTGTGTAGAGGGTGGCATTTCTCTCGTGTGCCCAGGGGCCCTTAGTGGCCGGCTGCCTGCTGAAATGCTGCATTGCCAAATACGCCGTGCAGACCCAAGCTGGCACCAGTTCCAACTCCAGCCCTTTGGCCTCGGCACGTGTCTCCTGCCATGTGCCACATGAACCTGGTGTGCTGAGTTTTGCTTACCTGGGAAAAGGGTCAGCATTAGTGTTCAGGGGCCTGTGGCCCTGAGTGACCGGCCGTCTGCCACCTGATGTTCTGCGTTGTGCAGGATGCCTCCCGGACCAAAGTTCCTACCACCATAAAATCAGGCTGGTTTCAGAGTCCCAAGCGCCTGCAGCAATCTGCCACACCAACCTGGGCTGCTGAGGTTTGCTTACCTGGGAAAAGGGTCAGCACTAGTGTTCAGGGGCCTGTGGCCCGGAGCGACCGGCTGTCTGCTGAATGTCCGGATTGCGCAGAATGCCGCCTGGACGCAAGCTGCCACCACTGCAAAGTCAGGCTGGTTTGAGAGTCAGAAATGCCTGCAGCACCCTGCCATCAGAAACCTGAGCTGGTGAGTAACACTTCCCTGTGTAAAGGGCGGCATTGTTGTTCAGGAGGCCCAGGGGCTGTTAGTGGCCGGATGCCTGCTGAAATGCTGCATTGCCAAATACGCCGTGCAGACCCAAGCTGGCACCAGTTCCAACTCCAGCCCTTTGGCCTCGGCACGTGTCTCCTGCCATCTGCCACATGAACCTGGACTGCTGAGGTTTGCTTACCTGGGAAAAGGGTCAGCACTAGTGTTCAGGGGCCTGTGGCCCTGAGTGACCGGCCGTCTGCCACCTGATGTTCTGCGTTGTGCAGGATGCCTCCTGGACCAAAGTTCCTATCACCAAAAAATCAGGCTGGTTTCAGAGTCCGAAGCGCCTGCAGCAATCTGGCACACGAACCTGGGCTGCTGAGGTTTGCTTACCTGGGAAAAGGGTCAGCACTTGTTTTAGGGGCCCTGTGGCCCTGAGTGACCGGCTGTCTGTGACCTGATGTTCTGCGTTGTGCAGGATGCCTCCTGGACCAAAGTTGCTACCACCACAAAATCAGGCTGGTTTCAGAGTCCCAAGCGCCTGCAGCAATCTGCCACACCAACCTGGGCTGCTGAGGTTTGCTTACCTGGGAAAAGGGTCAGCACTAGTGTTCAGGGGCCTGTGGCCCGGAGTGACCGGCTGTCTGCTGAATGTCCGCATTGCGCAGGATGCCTCGTGGATCCAAGCTGCCACCACTGCAAAGTCAGGCTGGTTTCAGAGTCAGAAATGCCTGCAGCACCCTGCCATCAGAAACCTGAGCTGGTGAGTTACACTTAGCTGTGTAAAGGGCGGAATTGGTGTTCAGGAGGCCCAGGGGCCGTTAGTGGCCGGCTGCCTGCTGAAATGCTGCATTGCCAAATACGCCTAGCAGACCCAAGCTGGCACCAGTTCCAACTCCAGCCCTTTGGCCTCGGCACGTGTCTCCTGCCATCTGCCACATGAACCTGGACTGCTGAGTTGTGCTTACCTGGGAAAAGGGTCAGCATTAGTGTTCAGGGGCCTGTGGCCCGGAGTGACCGGCCGTCTGCCACCTGATGTTCTGCGTTGTGCAGGATGCCTCCCGGACCAAAGTTCCTACCACCATAAAATCAGGCTGGTTTCAGAGTCCCAAGCGCCTGCAGCAATCTGCCACACCAACCTGGGCTGCTGAGGTTTGCTTACCTGGGAAAAGGGTAGCACTAATTTTAAGGGGCCTGTGGCGTGGAGTGACCGGCTGCCTTCTGAAATTCCGCCTTGCGCAGGATGCCTCCTGGACGCAAGCTGCCACCACTGCAAAGTCAGGCTGGTTTGAGAGTCAGAAATGCCTGCAGCACCCTGCCATCAGAAACCTGAGCTGGTGAGTTACACTTAGCTGTGTAAAGGGCGGCATTGGTGTTCAGGAGGCCCAGGGGCTGTTAGTGGCCGGATGCCTGCTGAAATGCTGCATTGCCAAATACGCCGTGCAGACCCAAGCTGGCACCAGTTCCAACTCCAGCCATTTGACCTCGGCACGTGTCTCCTGCCATCTGCCACATGAACCTGGTGTGCTGAGGTTTGCTTACCTGGGAAAAGGGTCAGCATTAGTGTTCAGGGGCCTGTGGCCTGGAGTGACCGGCTGCCTGCTGAAATTCCGCATTGCGCAGGATGCCTCGTGGATCCAAGCTGCCACCACCGCAAGGTCCGGCAGGTTTAAGAGTCACAAATGCCTGCAGCACCCTGCGAACAGAAACCTGAGCTGGTGAGTTACACTTCCTTGTGTAGAGGGTGGCATTTCTCTCCTGTGCCCAGGGGCCCTTAGTGGCCGGCTGCCTGCTGCAATTTCTGCATTGCCAAATACGCCGTGCAGACCCAAGCTGGCACCAGTTCCAACTCCAGCCCTTTGGCCTCGGCACGTGTCTCCTGCCATCTGCCACATGAACCTGGACTGCTGAGTTGTGCTTACCTGGGAAAAGGGTCAGCACTAGTGTTCAGGGGCCTGTGGCCCGGAGTGACCGGCCGTCTGCCACCTGATGTTCTGCGTTGTGCAGGATGCCTCCCGGACCAAAGTTGCTACGACCAAAAAATCAGGCTGGTTTCAGAGTCCCAAGCGCCTGCAGCAATCTGCCACACCAACCTGGGCTGCTGAGGTTTGCTTACCTGGGAAAAGGGTAGCACTAATTTTAAGGGGCCTGTGGCGTGGAGTGACCGGCTGCCTTCTGAAATTCCGCCTTGCGCAGGATGCCTCCTGGACGCAAGCTGCCACCACTGCAAAGTCAGGCTGGTTTGAGAGTCAGAAATGCCTGCAGCAACCTGCCATCAGAAACCTGAACTGGTGAGTTACACTTCCTTGTGTAGATTTGGCATTGGTATTCTGTGCCCAGGGGCCCTTAGTGGCCGTCTGCCTGCTGAAATTCGGCCTTGCGCAGGATGCCTCTGGCATGCAAGCTGCCACCACCTTTTAGTCAGGCAGGCTTGAGAGTCACACATGGCTGCAGCACCCTGCGAACAGAAACCTGAGCTGGTGAGTTACACTTCCTTGTGTAGAGGGTGGCATTTCTCTCGTGTGCCCAGGGGCCCTTAGTGGCCGGCTGCCTGCTGAAATGCTGCATTGCCAAATACGCCGTGCAGACCCAAGCTGGCACCAGTTCCAACTCCAGCCCTTTGGCCTCGGCATGTGTCTCCTGCCATGTGCCACATGAACCTGGACTGCTGAGTTGTGCTTACCTGGGAAAAGGGTGAGCACTAGTGTTCAGGGGCCTGTGGCCTGGAGTGACCGGCTGCCTGCTGAAATTCCGCATTGCGCAGGATGCCTCGTGGATCCAAGCTGCCACCACCGCAAGGTCCGGCAGGTTTAAGAGTCACACATGGCTGCAGCACCCTGCGAACAGAAACCTGAGCTGGTGAGTTACACTTCCTTGTGTAGAGGGTGGCATTTCTCTCGTGTGCCCAGGGGCCCTTAGTGGCCGGCTGCCTGCTGCAATTTCTGCATTGCCAAATACGCCGTGCAGACCCAAGCTGGCACCAGTTCCAACTCCAGCCCTTTGGCCTCGGCACGTGTCTCCTGCCATCTGCCACATGAACCTGGACTGCTGAGTTGTGCTTACCTGGGAAAAGGGTCAGCACTAGTGTTCAGGGGCCTGTGGCCCGGAGTGACCGGCCGTCTGCCACCTGATGTTCTGCGTTGTGCAGGATGCCTCCCGGACCAAAGTTGCTACGACCAAAAAATCAGGCTGGTTTCAGAGTCCCAAGCGCCTGCAGCAATCTGCCACACCAACCTGGGCTGCTGAGGTTTGCTTACCTGGGAAAAGGGTAGCACTAATTTTAAGGGGCCTGTGGCGTGGAGTGACCGGCTGCCTTCTGAAATTCCGCCTTGCGCAGGATGCCTCCTGGACGCAAGCTGCCACCACTGCAAAGTCAGGCTGGTTTGAGAGTCAGAAATGCCTGCAGCAACCTGCCATCAGAAACCTGAACTGGTGAGTTACACTTCCTTGTGTAGATTTGGCATTGGTATTCTGTGCCCAGGGGCCCTTAGTGGCCGTCTGCCTGCTGAAATTCGGCCTTGCGCAGGATGCCTCTGGCATGCAAGCTGCCACCACCTTTTAGTCAGGCAGGCTTGAGAGTCACACATGGCTGCAGCACCCTGCGAACAGAAACCTGAGCTGGTGAGTTACACTTCCTTGTGTAGAGGGTGGCATTTCTCTCGTGTGCCCAGGGGCCCTTAGTGGCCGGCTGCCTGCTGAAATGCTGCATTGCCAAATACGCCGTGCAGACCCAAGCTGGCACCAGTTCCAACTCCAGCCCTTTGGCCTCGGCATGTGTCTCCTGCCATGTGCCACATGAACCTGGACTGCTGAGTTGTGCTTACCTGGGAAAAGGGTGAGCACTAGTGTTCAGGGGCCTGTGGCCCGGAGTGACCGGCCGTCTGCCACCTGATGTTCTGCGTTGTGCAGGATGCCTCCCGGACCAAAGTTGCTACGACCAAAAAATCAGGCTGGTTTCAGAGTCCCAAGCGCCTGCAGCAATCTGCCACACCAACCTGGGCTGCTGAGGTTTGCTTACCTGGGAAAAGGGTAGCACTAATTTTAAGGGGCCTGTGGCGTGGAGTGACCGGCTGCCTTCTGAAATTCCGCCTTGCGCAGGATGCCTCCTGGACGCAAGCTGCCACCACTGCAAAGTCAGGCTGGTTTGAGAGTCAGAAATGCCTGCAGCACCCTGCCATCAGAAACCTGAGCTGGTGAGTTACACTTAGCTGTGTAAAGGGCGGCATTGGTGTTCAGGAGGCCCAGGGGCCGTTAGTGGCCGGCTGCCTGCTGAAATGCTGCATTGCCAAATACGCCTAGCAGACCCAAGCTGGCACCAGTTCCAACTCCAGCCCTTTGGCCTCGGCACGTGTCTCCTGCCATCTGCCACATGAACCTGGACTGCTGAGTTGTCCTTACCTGGGAAAAGGGTCAGCACTAGTGTTCAGGGGCCTGTGGCCCGGAGCGACCGGCTGTCTGCTGAATGTCCGCATTGCGCAGGATGCCTCCTGGACCTACGCTGCAATCTGTGCCGAGTCCAGCTCGTTTGAGAGTCCCAAGCGCCTCCATCAATCTGGCACACGAACCTGGGCTGCTGAGGTTTTCTTACCTGGGAAAAGGGTCAGCACTAGTGTTCAGGGGCCTGTGGCGTGGAGTGACCGGCTGCCTGCTGAAATTCCGCCTTGCGCAGGATGCCTCCTGGACACAAGCTGCCACCACTGCAAAGTCAGGCTGGTTTGAGAGTCAGAAATGCCTGCAGCACCCTGCCATCAGAAACCTGAACTGGTGAGTTACACTTCCTTGTGTAGATTTGGCATTGGTATTCTGTGCCCAGGGGCCCTTAGTGGCCGTCTGCCTGCTGAAATTCGGCCTTGCGCAGGATGCCTCCGGCATGCAAGCTGCCACCACCTTTTAGTCAGGCAGGCTTGAGAGTCACACATGGCTGCAGCACCCTGCGAACAGAAACCTGAGCTGGTGAGTTACACTTCCTTGTGTAGAGGGTGGCATTTCTCTCGTGTGCCCAGGGGCCCTTAGTGGCCGGCTGCCTGCTGAAATGTTGCATTGCCAAATACGCCGTGCAGACCCAAGCTGGCACCAGTTCCAACTCCAGCCCTTTGGCCTCGGCACGTGTCTCCTGCCATCTGCCACATGAACCTGGTGTGCTGAGGTTTGCTTACCTGGGAAAAGGGTCAGCACTAGTGTTCAGGGGCCTGTGGCCCGGAGTGACCGGCTGCCTGCTTAAATTCCGCATTGCGCAGGATGCCTCGTGGATCCAAGCTGCCACCACTGCAAAGTCAGGCTGGTTTGAGAGTCAGAAATGCCTGCAGCACCCTGCCATCAGAAACCTGAACTGGTGAGTTACACTTCCTTGTGTAGATTTGGCATTGGTATTCTGTGCCCAGGGGCCCTTAGTGGCCGTCTGCCTGCTGAAATTCGGTCTTGCGCAGGATGCCTCCGGCATGCAAGCTGCCACCACCTTTTAGTCAGGCAGGCTTGAGAGTCACACATGGCTGCAGCACCCTGCGAACAGAAACCTGAGCTGGTGAGTTACACTTCCTTGTGTAGAGGGTGGCATTTCTCTCGTGTGCCCAGGGGCCCTTAGTGGCCGGCTGCCTGCTGAAATGCTGCATTGCCAAATACGCCGTGCAGACCCAAGCTGGCACCAGTTCCAACTCCAGCCCTTTGGCCTCGGCACGTGTCTCCTGCCATGTGCCACATGAACCTGGTGTGCTGAGTTTTGCTTACCTGGGAAAAGGGTCAGCATTAGTGTTCAGGGGCCTGTGGCCCGGAGTGACCGGCCGTCTGCCACCTGATGTTCTGCGTTGTGCAGGATGCCTCCCGGACCAAAGTTCCTACCACCATAAAATCAGGCTGGTTTCAGAGTCCCAAGCGCCTGCAGCAATCTGCCACACCAACCTGGGCTGCTGAGGTTTGCTTACCTGGGAAAAGGGTCAGCACTAGTGTTCAGGGGCCTGTGGCCCGGAGCGACCGGCTGTCTGCTGAATGTCCGGATTGCGCAGGATGCCGCCTGGACGCAAGCTGCCACCACTGCAAAGTCAGGCTGGTTTGAGAGTCAGAAATGCCTGCAGCACCCTGCCATCAGAAACCTGAGCTGGTGAGTAACACTTCCCTGTGTAAAGGGCGGCATTGTTGTTCAGGAGGCCCAGGGGCTGTTAGTGGCCGGATGCCTGCTGAAATGCTGCATTGCCAAATACGCCGTGCAGACCCAAGCTGGCACCAGTTCCAACTCCAGCCCTTTGGCCTCGGCACGTGTCTCCTGCCATCTGCCACATGAACCTGGACTGCTGAGGTTTGCTTACCTGGGAAAAGGGTCAGCACTAGTGTTCAGGGGCCTGTGGCCCTGAGTGACCGGCCGTCTGCCACCTGATGTTCTGCGTTGTGCAGGATGCCTCCTGGACCAAAGTTCCTATCACCAAAAAATCAGGCTGGTTTCAGAGTCCGAAGCGCCTGCAGCAATCTGGCACACGAACCTGGGCTGCTGAGGTTTGCTTACCTGGGAAAAGGGTCAGCACTTGTTTTAGGGGCCCTGTGGCCCTGAGTGACCGGCTGTCTGTGACCTGATGTTCTGCGTTGTGCAGGATGCCTCCTGGACCAAAGTTGCTACCACCACAAAATCAGGCTGGTTTCAGAGTCCCAAGCGCCTGCAGCAATCTGCCACACCAACCTGGGCTGCTGAGGTTTGCTTACCTGGGAAAAGGGTCAGCACTAGTGTTCAGGGGCCTGTGGCCCGGAGTGACCGGCTGTCTGCTGAATGTCCGCATTGCGCAGGATGCCTCGTAGATCCAAGCTGCCACCACTGCAAAGTCAGGCTGGTTTCAGAGTCAGAAATGCCTGCAGCACCCTGCCATCAGAAACCTGAGCTGGTGAGTTACACTTAGCTGTGTAAAGGGCGGAATTGGTGTTCAGGAGGCCCAGGGGCCGTTAGTGGCCGGCTGCCTGCTGAAATGCTGCATTGCCAAATACGCCTAGCAGACCCAAGCTGGCACCAGTTCCAACTCCAGCCCTTTGGCCTCGGCACGTGTCTCCTGCCATCTGCCACATGAACCTGGACTGCTGAGTTGTGCTTACCTGGGAAAAGGGTCAGCATTAGTGTTCAGGGGCCTGTGGCCCGGAGTGACCGGCCGTCTGCCACCTGATGTTCTGCGTTGTGCAGGATGCCTCCCGGACCAAAGTTCGTACCACCATAAAATCAGGCTGGTTTCAGAGTCCCAAGCGCCTGCAGCAATCTGCCACACCAACCTGGGCTGCTGAGGTTTGCTTACCTGGGAAAAGGGTCAGCACTAGTGTTCAGGGGCCTGTGGCGTGGAGTGACCGGCTGCCTGCTGAAATTCCGCATTGCGCAGGATGCCGACTGGACGCAAGCTGCCACCACTGCAAAGTCAGGCTGGTTTGAGAGTCAGAAATGCCTGCAGCACCCTGTGATCAGAAACCTGAGCTGGTGAGTAACACTTCCCTGTGTAAAGGGCGGCATTGGTGTTCAGGAGGCCCAGGGGCTGTTAGTGGCCGGATGCCTGCTGAAATGCTGCATTGCCAAATACGCCGTGCAGACCCAAGCTGGCACCAGTTCCAACTCCAGCCATTTGACCTCGGCACGTGTCTCCTGCCATCTGCCACATGAACCTGGTGTGCTGAGGTTTGCTTACCTGGGAAAAGTGTCAGCATTAGTGTTCAGGGGCCTGTGGCCTGGAGTGACCGGCTGCCTGCTGAAATTCCGCATTGCGCAGGATGCCTCGTGGATCCAAGCTGCCACCACCGCAAGGTCCGGCAGGTTTAAGAGTCACAAATGCCTGCAGCAACCTGCCATCAGGAAACTGAGCTGGTGAGTTACACTTCCTTGTGTAGAGGGTGGCATTTCTCTCCTGTGCCCAGGGGCCCTTAGTGGCCGGCTGCCTGCTGCAATTACTGCATTGCCAAATACGCCGTGCAGACCCAAGCTGGCACCAGTTCCAACTCCAGCCCTTTGGCCTCGGCACGTGTCTCCTGCCATCTGCCACATGAACCTGGACTGCTGAGTTGTGCTTACCTGGGAAAAGGGTCAGCACTAGTGTTCAGGGGCCTGTGGCCCGGAGTGACCGGCCGTCTGCCACCTGATGTTCTGCGTTGTGCAGGATGCCTCCCGGACCAAAGTTGCTACGACCAAAAAATCAGGCTGGTTTCAGAGTCCCAAGCGCCTGCAGCAATCTGCCACACCAACCTGGGCTGCTGAGGTTTGCTTACCTGGGAAAAGGGTAGCACTAATTTTAAGGGGCCTGTGGCGTGGAGTGACCGGCTGCCTTCTGAAATTCCGCCTTGCGCAGGATGCCTCCTGGACGCAAGCTGCCACCACTGCAAAGTCAGGCTGGTTTGAGAGTCAGAAATGCCTGCAGCAACCTGCCATCAGAAACCTGAACTGGTGAGTTACACTTCCTTGTGTAGATTTGGCATTGGTATTCTGTGCCCAGGGGCCCTTAGTGGCCGTCTGCCTGCTGAAATTCGGCCTTGCGCAGGATGCCTCTGGCATGCAAGCTGCCACCACCTTTTAGTCAGGCAGGCTTGAGAGTCACACATGGCTGCAGCACCCTGCGAACAGAAACCTGAGCTGGTGAGTTACACTTCCTTGTGTAGAGGGTGGCATTTCTCTCGTGTGCCCAGGGGCCCTTAGTGGCCGGCTGCCTGCTGAAATGCTGCATTGCCAAATACGCCGTGCAGACCCAAGCTGGCACCAGTTCCAACTCCAGCCCTTTGGCCTCGGCATGTGTCTCCTGCCATGTGCCACATGAACCTGGACTGCTGAGTTGTGCTTACCTGGGAAAAGGGTCAGCACTAGTGTTCAGGGGCCTGTGGCCCGGAGTGACCGGCCGTCTGCCACCTGATGTTCTGCGTTGTGCAGGATGCCTCCCGGACCAAAGTTGCTACGACCAAAAAATCAGGCTGGTTTCAGAGTCCCAAGCGCCTGCAGCAATCTGCCACACCAACCTGGGCTGCTGAGGTTTGCTTACCTGGGAAAAGGGTAGCACTAATTTTAAGGGGCCTGTGGCGTGGAGTGACCGGCTGCCTTCTGAAATTCCGCCTTGCGCAGGATGCCTCCTGGACGCAAGCTGCCACCACTGCAAAGTCAGGCTGGTTTGAGAGTCAGAAATGCCTGCAGCACCCTGCCATCAGAAACCTGAGCTGGTGAGTTACACTTAGCTGTGTAAAGGGCGGCATTGGTGTTCAGGAGGCCCAGGGGCCGTTAGTGGCCGGCTGCCTGCTGAAATGCTGCATTGCCAAATACGCCGTGCAGACCCAAGCTGGCACCAGTTCCAACTCCAGCCCTTTGGCCTCGGCACGTGTCTCCTGCCATCTGCCACATGAACCTGGACTGCTGAGTTGTGCTTACCTGGGAAAAGGGTCAGCACTAGTGTTCAGGGGCCTGTGGCCCGGAGCGACCGGCTGTCTGCTGAATGTCCGCATTGCGCAGGATGCCTCCTGGACCTACGCTGCAATCTGTGCCGAGTCCAGCTCGTTTGAGAGTCCCAAGCGCCTCCATCAATCTGGCACACGAACCTGGGCTGCTGAGGTTTTCTTACCTGGGAAAAGGGTCAGCACTAGTGTTCAGGGGCCTGTGGCGTGGAGTGACCGGCTGCCTGCTGAAATTCCACCTTGCGCAGGATGCCTCCTGGACGCAAGCTGCCACCACTGCAAAGTCAGGCTGGTTTGAGAGTCAGAAATGCCTGCAGCACCCTGCCATCAGAAACCTGAGCTGGTGAGTTACACTTCCTTGTGTAGATTTGGCATTGGTATTCTGTGCCCAGGGGCCCTTAGTGGCCGTCTGCCTGCTGAAATTCGGCCTTGCGCAGGATGCCTCCGGCATGCAAGCTGCCACCACCTTTTAGTCAGGCAGGCTTGAGAGTCACACATGGCTGCAGCACCCTGCGAACAGAAACCTGAGCTGGTGAGTTACACTTCCTTGTGTAGAGGGTGGCATTTCTCTCGTGTGCCCAGGGGCCCTTAGTGGCCGGCTGCCTGCTGAAATGTTGCATTGCCAAATACGCCGTGCAGACCCAAGCTGGCACCAGTTCCAACTCCAGCCCTTTGGCCTCGGCACGTGTCTCCTGCCATCTGCCACATGAACCTGGTGTGCTGAGGTTTGCTTACCTGGGAAAAGGGTCAGCACTAGTGTTCAGGGGCCTGTGGCCCGGAGTGACCGGCTGCCTGCTTAAATTCCGCATTGCGCAGGATGCCTCGTGGATCCAAGCTGCCACCACTGCAAAGTCAGGCTGGTTTGAGAGTCAGAAATGCCTGCAGCAACCTGCCATCAGAAACCTGAACTGGTGAGTTACACTTCCTTGTGTAGATTTGGCATTGGTATTCTGTGCCCAGGGGCCCTTAGTGGCCGTCTGCCTGCTGAAATTCGGTCTTGCGCAGGATGCCTCCGGCATGCAAGCTGCCACCACCTTTTAGTCAGGCAGGCTTGAGAGTCACACATGGCTGCAGCACCCTGCGAACAGAAACCTGAGCTGGTGAGTTACACTTCCTTGTGTAGAGGGTGGCATTTCTCTCGTGTGCCCAGGGGCCCTTAGTGGCCGGCTGCCTGCTGAAATGCTGCATTGCCAAATACGCCGTGCAGACCCAAGCTGGCACCAGTTCCAACTCCAGCCCTTTGGCCTCGGCACGTGTCTCCTGCCATCTGCCACATGAACCTGGACTGCTGAGGTTTGCTTACCTGGGAAAAGGGTCAGCACTAGTGTTCAGGGGCCTGTGGCCCTGAGTGACCGGCCGTCTGCCACCTGATGTTCTGCGTTGTGCAGGATGCCTCCTGGACCAAAGTTCCTATCACCAAAAAATCAGGCTGGTTTCAGAGTCCGAAGCGCCTGCAGCAATCTGGCACACGAACCTGGGCTGCTGAGGTTTGCTTACCTGGGAAAAGGGTCAGCACTTGTTTTAGGGGCCCTGTGGCCCTGAGTGACCGGCTGTCTGTGACCTGATGTTCTGCGTTGTGCAGGATGCCTCCTGGACCAAAGTTGCTACCACCACAAAATCAGGCTGGTTTCAGAGTCCCAAGCGCCTGCAGCAATCTGCCACACCAACCTGGGCTGCTGAGGTTTGCTTACCTGGGAAAAGGGTCAGCACTAGTGTTCAGGGGCCTGTGGCCCGGAGTGACCGGCTGTCTGCTGAATGTCCGCATTGCGCAGGATGCCTCGTAGATCCAAGCTGCCACCACTGCAAAGTCAGGCTGGTTTCAGAGTCAGAAATGCCTGCAGCACCCTGCCATCAGAAACCTGAGCTGGTGAGTTACACTTAGCTGTGTAAAGGGCGGAATTGGTGTTCAGGAGGCCCAGGGGCCGTTAGTGGCCGGCTGCCTGCTGAAATGCTGCATTGCCAAATACGCCTAGCAGACCCAAGCTGGCACCAGTTCCAACTCCAGCCCTTTGGCCTCGGCACGTGTCTCCTGCCATCTGCCACATGAACCTGGACTGCTGAGTTGTGCTTACCTGGGAAAAGGGTCAGCATTAGTGTTCAGGGGCCTGTGGCCCGGAGTGACCGGCCGTCTGCCACCTGATGTTCTGCGTTGTGCAGGATGCCTCCCGGACCAAAGTTCGTACCACCATAAAATCAGGCTGGTTTCAGAGTCCCAAGCGCCTGCAGCAATCTGCCACACCAACCTGGGCTGCTGAGGTTTGCTTACCTGGGAAAAGGGTCAGCACTAGTGTTCAGGGGCCTGTGGCGTGGAGTGACCGGCTGCCTGCTGAAATTCCGCATTGCGCAGGATGCCGACTGGACGCAAGCTGCCACCACTGCAAAGTCAGGCTGGTTTGAGAGTCAGAAATGCCTGCAGCACCCTGTGATCAGAAACCTGAGCTGGTGAGTAACACTTCCCTGTGTAAAGGGCGGCATTGGTGTTCAGGAGGCCCAGGGGCTGTTAGTGGCCGGATGCCTGCTGAAATGCTGCATTGCCAAATACGCCGTGCAGACCCAAGCTGGCACCAGTTCCAACTCCAGCCATTTGACCTCGGCACGTGTCTCCTGCCATCTGCCACATGAACCTGGTGTGCTGAGGTTTGCTTACCTGGGAAAAGTGTCAGCATTAGTGTTCAGGGGCCTGTGGCCTGGAGTGACCGGCTGCCTGCTGAAATTCCGCATTGCGCAGGATGCCTCGTGGATCCAAGCTGCCACCACCGCAAGGTCCGGCAGGTTTAAGAGTCACAAATGCCTGCAGCAACCTGCCATCAGGAAACTGAGCTGGTGAGTTACACTTCCTTGTGTAGAGGGTGGCATTTCTCTCCTGTGCCCAGGGGCCCTTAGTGGCCGGCTGCCTGCTGCAATTTCTGCATTGCCAAATACGCCGTGCAGACCCAAGCTGGCACCAGTTCCAACTCCAGCCCTTTGGCCTCGGCACGTGTCTCCTGCCATCTGCCACATGAACCTGGACTGCTGAGTTGTGCTTACCTGGGAAAAGGGTCAGCACTAGTGTTCAGGGGCCTGTGGCCCGGAGTGACCGGCCGTCTGCCACCTGATGTTCTGCGTTGTGCAGGATGCCTCCCGGACCAAAGTTGCTACGACCAAAAAATCAGGCTGGTTTCAGAGTCCCAAGCGCCTGCAGCAATCTGCCACACCAACCTGGGCTGCTGAGGTTTGCTTACCTGGGAAAAGGGTAGCACTAATTTTAAGGGGCCTGTGGCGTGGAGTGACCGGCTGCCTTCTGAAATTCCGCCTTGCGCAGGATGCCTCCTGGACGGAAGCTGCCACCACTGCAAAGTCAGGCTGGTTTGAGAGTCAGAAATGCCTGCAGCAACCTGCCATCAGAAACCTGAACTGGTGAGTTACACTTCCTTGTGTAGATTTGGCATTGGTATTCTGTGCCCAGGGGCCCTTAGTGGCCGTCTGCCTGCTGAAATTCGGCCTTGCGCAGGATGCCTCCGGCATGCAAGCTGCCACCACCTTTTAGTCAGGCAGGCTTGAGAGTCACACATGGCTGCAGCACCCTGCGAACAGAAACCTGAGCTGGTGAGTTACACTTCCTTGTGTAGAGGGTGGCATTTCTCTCGTGTGCCCAGGGGCCCTTAGTGGCCGGCTGCCTGCTGAAATGCTGCATTGCCAAATACGCCGTGCAGACCCAAGCTGGCACCAGTTCCAACTCCAGCCCTTTGGCCTCGGCACGTGTCTCCTGCCATGTGCCACATGAACCTGGACTGCTGAGTTGTGCTTACCTGGGAAAAGGGTCAGCACTAGTGTTCAGGGGCCTGTGGCCCGGAGTGACCGGCCGTCTGCCACCTGATGTTCTGCGTTGTGCAGGATGCCTCCCGGACCAAAGTTGCTACGACCAAAAAATCAGGCTGGTTTCAGAGTCCCAAGCGCCTGCAGCAATCTGCCACACCAACCTGGGCTGCTGAGGTTTGCTTACCTGGGAAAAGGGTAGCACTAATTTTAAGGGGCCTGTGGCGTGGAGTGACCGGCTGCCTTCTGAAATTCCGCCTTGCGCAGGATGCCTCCTGGACGCAAGCTGCCACCACTGCAAAGTCAGGCTGGTTTGAGAGTCAGAAATGCCTGCAGCACCCTGCCATCAGAAACCTGAGCTGGTGAGTTACACTTAGCTGTGTAAAGGGCGGCATTGGTGTTCAGGAGGCCCAGGGGCCGTTAGTGGCCGGCTGCCTGCTGAAATGCTGCATTGCCAAATACGCCTAGCAGACCCAAGCTGGCACCAGTTCCAACTCCAGCCCTTTGGCCTCGGCACGTGTCTCCTGCCATCTGCCACATGAACCTGGACTGCTGAGTTGTGCTTACCTGGGAAAAGGGTCAGCACTAGTGTTCAGGGGCCTGTGGCCCGGAGCGACCGGCTGTCTGCTGAATGTCCGCATTGCGCAGGATGCCTCCTGGACCTACGCTGCAATCTGTGCCGAGTCCAGCTCGTTTGAGAGTCCCAAGCGCCTCCATCAATCTGGCACACGAACCTGGGCTGCTGAGGTTTTCTTACCTGGGAAAAGGGTCAGCACTAGTGTTCAGGGGCCTGTGGCCCGGAGTGACCGGCTGCCTGCTTAAATTCCGCATTGCGCAGGATGCCTCGTGGATCCAAGCTGCCACCACTGCAAAGTCAGGCTGGTTTGAGAGTCAGAAATGCCTGCAGCAACCTGCCATCAGAAACCTGAACTGGTGAGTTACACTTCCTTGTGTAGATTTGGCATTGGTATTCTGTGCCCAGGGGCCCTTAGTGGCCGTCTGCCTGCTGAAATTCGGTCTTGCGCAGGATGCCTCCGGCATGCAAGCTGCCACCACCTTTTAGTCAGGCAGGCTTGAGAGTCACACATGGCTGCAGCACCCTGCGAACAGAAACCTGAGCTGGTGAGTTACACTTCCTTGTGTAGAGGGTGGCATTTCTCTCCTGTGCCCAGGGGCCCTTAGTGGCCGGCTGCCTGCTGAAATGCTGCATTGCCAAATACGCCGTGCAGACCCAAGCTGGCACCAGTTCCAACTCCAGCCCTTTGGCCTCGGCACGTGTCTCCTGCCATGTGCCACATGAACCTGGTGTGCTGAGTTTTGCTTACCTGGGAAAAGGGTCAGCATTAGTGTTCAGGGGCCTGTGGCCCGGAGTGACCGGCCGTCTGCCACCTGATGTTCTGCGTTGTGCAGGATGCCTCCCGGACCAAAGTTCCTACCACCATAAAATCAGGCTGGTTTCAGAGTCCCAAGCGCCTGCAGCAATCTGCCACACCAACCTGGGCTGCTGAGGTTTGCTTACCTGGGAAAAGGGTCAGCACTAGTGTTCAGGGGCCTGTGGCCCGGAGCGACCGGCTGTCTGCTGAATGTCCGGATTGCGCAGGATGCCGCCTGGACGCAAGCTGCCACCACTGCAAAGTCAGGCTGGTTTGAGAGTCAGAAATGCCTGCAGCACCCTGCCATCAGAAACCTGAGCTGGTGAGTAACACTTCCCTGTGTAAAGGGCGGCATTGTTGTTCAGGAGGCCCAGGGGCTGTTAGTGGCCGGCTGCCTGCTGAAATGCTGCATTGCCAAATACGCCGTGCAGACCCAAGCTGGCACCAGTTCCAACTCCAGCCCTTTGGCCTCGGCACGTGTCTCCTGCCATCTGCCACATGAACCTGGACTGCTGAGGTTTGCTTACCTGGGAAAAGGGTCAGCACTAGTGTTCAGGGGCCTGTGGCCCTGAGTGACCGGCCGTCTGCCACCTGATGTTCTGCGTTGTGCAGGATGCCTCCTGGACCAAAGTTGCTACCACCACAAAATCAGGCTGGTTTCAGAGTCCCAAGCGCCTGCAGCAATCTGCCACACCAACCTGGGCTGCTGAGGTTTGCTTACCTGGGAAAAGGGTCAGCACTAGTGTTCAGGGGCCTGTGGCCCGGAGTGACCGGCTGTCTGCTGAATGTCCGCATTGCGCAGGATGCCGACTGGACGCAAGCTGCCACCACTGCAAAGTCAGGCTGGTTTGAGAGTCAGAAATGCCTGCAGCACCCTGTGATCAGAAACCTGAGCTGGTGAGTAACACTTCCCTGTGTAAAGGGCGGCATTGGTGTTCAGGAGGCCCAGGGGCTGTTAGTGGCCGGATGCCTGCTGAAATGCTGCATTGCCAAATACGCCGTGCAGACCCAAGCTGGCACCAGTTCCAACTCCAGCCATTTGACCTCGGCACGTGTCTCCTGCCATCTGCCACATGAACCTGGTGTGCTGAGGTTTGCTTACCTGGGAAAAGTGTCAGCATTAGTGTTCAGGGGCCTGTGGCCTGGAGTGACCGGCTGCCTGCTGAAATTCCGCATTGCGCAGGATGCCTCGTGGATCCAAGCTGCCACCACCGCAAGGTCCGGCAGGTTTAAGAGTCACAAATGCCTGCAGCAACCTGCCATCAGGAAACTGAGCTGGTGAGTTACACTTCCTTGTGTAGAGGGTGGCATTTCTCTCCTGTGCCCAGGGGCCCTTAGTGGCCGGCTGCCTGCTGCAATTTCTGCATTGCCAAATACGCCGTGCAGACCCAAGCTGGCACCAGTTCCAACTCCAGCCCTTTGGCCTCGGCACGTGTCTCCTGCCATGTGCCACATGAACCTGGTGTGCTGAGGTTTGCTTACCTGGGAAAAGGGTCAGCACTAGTGTTCAGGGGCCTGTGGCCCTGAGTGACCGGCCGTCTGCCACCTGATGTTCTGCGTTGTGCAGGATGCCTCCTGGACCAAAGTTCCTATCACCAAAAAATCAGGCTGGTTTCAGAGTCCGAAGCGCCTGCAGCAATCTGCCACACCAACCTGGGCTGCTGAGGTTTGCTTACCTGGGAAAAGGGTCAGCACTAGTGTTCAGGGGCCTGTGGCCCGGAGCGACCGGCTGTCTGCTGAATGTCCGCCTTGCGCAGGATGCCTCCTGGACCGACGCTGCAATCTGTGCCGAGTCCAGCTCGTTTGAGATTCCCAAGCGCCTCCATCAATCTGGCACACGAACCTGGGCTGCTGAGGTTTGCTTACCTGGGAAAAGGGTCAGCACTTGTTTTAGGGGCCCTGTGGCCCTGAGTGACCGGCTGTCTGTGACCTGATGTTCTGCGTTGTGCAGGATGCCTCCTGGACCAAAGTTGCTACCACCACAAAATCAGGCTGGTTTCAGAGTCCCAAGCGCCTGCAGCAATCTGCCACACCAACCTGGGCTGCTGAGGTTTGCTTACCTGGGAAAAGGGTAGCACTAATTTTAAGGGGCCTGTGGCGTGGAGTGACCGGCTGCCTTCTGAAATTCCGCCTTGCGCAGGATGCCTCCTGGACGCAAGCTGCCACCACTGCAAAGTCAGGCTGGTTTGAGAGTCAGAAATGCCTGCAGCACCCTGCCATCAGAAACCTGAGCTGGTGAGTTACACTTAGCTGTGTAAAGGGCGGCATTGGTGTTCAGGAGGCCCAGGGGCCGTTAGTGGCCGGCTGCCTGCTGAAATGCTGCATTGCCAAATACGCCTAGCAGACCCAAGCTGGCACCAGTTCCAACTCCAGCCCTTTGGCCTCGGCACGTGTCTCCTGCCATCTGCCACATGAACCTGGACTGCTGAGTTGTGCTTACCTGGGAAAAGGGTCAGCACTAGTGTTCAGGGGCCTGTGGCCCGGAGCGACCGGCTGTCTGCTGAATGTCCGCATTGCGCAGGATGCCTCCTGGACCTACGCTGCAATCTGTGCCGAGTCCAGCTCGTTTGAGAGTCCCAAGCGCCTCCATCAATCTGGCACACGAACCTGGGCTGCTGAGGTTTTCTTACCTGGGAAAAGGGTCAGCACTAGTGTTCAGGGGCCTGTGGCCCGGAGTGACCGGCTGCCTGCTTAAATTCCGCATTGCGCAGGATGCCTCGTGGATCCAAGCTGCCACCACTGCAAAGTCAGGCTGGTTTGAGAGTCAGAAATGCCTGCAGCAACCTGCCATCAGAAACCTGAACTGGTGAGTTACACTTCCTTGTGTAGATTTGGCATTGGTATTCTGTGCCCAGGGGCCCTTAGTGGCCGTCTGCCTGCTGAAATTCGGTCTTGCGCAGGATGCCTCCGGCATGCAAGCTGCCACCACCTTTTAGTCAGGCAGGCTTGAGAGTCACACATGGCTGCAGCACCCTGCGAACAGAAACCTGAGCTGGTGAGTTACACTTCCTTGTGTAGAGGGTGGCATTTCTCTCCTGTGCCCAGGGGCCCTTAGTGGCCGGCTGCCTGCTGAAATGCTGCATTGCCAAATACGCCGTGCAGACCCAAGCTGGCACCAGTTCCAACTCCAGCCCTTTGGCCTCGGCACGTGTCTCCTGCCATGTGCCACATGAACCTGGTGTGCTGAGTTTTGCTTACCTGGGAAAAGGGTCAGCATTAGTGTTCAGGGGCCTGTGGCCCGGAGTGACCGGCCGTCTGCCACCTGATGTTCTGCGTTGTGCAGGATGCCTCCCGGACCAAAGTTCCTACCACCATAAAATCAGGCTGGTTTCAGAGTCCGAAGCGCCTGCAGCAATCTGCCACACCAACCTGGGCTGCTGAGGTTTGCTTACCTGGGAAAAGGGTCAGCACTAGTGTTCAGGGGCCTGTGGCCCGGAGCGACCGGCTGTCTGCTGAATGTCCGGATTGCGCAGGATGCCGCCTGGACGCAAGCTGCCACCACTGCAAAGTCAGGCTGGTTTGAGAGTCAGAAATGCCTGCAGCACCCTGCCATCAGAAACCTGAGCTGGTGAGTAACACTTCCCTGTGTAAAGGGCGGCATTGTTGTTCAGGAGGCCCAGGGGCTGTTAGTGGCCGGCTGCCTGCTGAAATGCTGCATTGCCAAATACGCCGTGCAGACCCAAGCTGGCACCAGTTCCAACTCCAGCCCTTTGGCCTCGGCACGTGTCTCCTGCCATCTGCCACATGAACCTGGACTGCTGAGGTTTGCTTACCTGGGAAAAGGGTCAGCACTAGTGTTCAGGGGCCTGTGGCCCTGAGTGACCGGCCGTCTGCCACCTGATGTTCTGCGTTGTGCAGGATGCCTCCTGGACCAAAGTTGCTACCACCACAAAATCAGGCTGGTTTCAGAGTCCCAAGCGCCTGCAGCAATCTGCCACACCAACCTGGGCTGCTGAGGTTTGCTTACCTGGGAAAAGGGTCAGCACTAGTGTTCAGGGGCCTGTGGCCCGGAGTGACCGGCTGTCTGCTGAATGTCCGCATTGCGCAGGATGCCGACTGGACGCAAGCTGCCACCACTGCAAAGTCAGGCTGGTTTGAGAGTCAGAAATGCCTGCAGCACCCTGTGATCAGAAACCTGAGCTGGTGAGTAACACTTCCCTGTGTAAAGGGCGGCATTGGTGTTCAGGAGGCCCAGGGGCTGTTAGTGGCCGGATGCCTGCTGAAATGCTGCATTGCCAAATACGCCGTGCAGACCCAAGCTGGCACCAGTTCCAACTCCAGCCATTTGACCTCGGCACGTGTCTCCTGCCATCTGCCACATGAACCTGGTGTGCTGAGGTTTGCTTACCTGGGAAAAGTGTCAGCATTAGTGTTCAGGGGCCTGTGGCCTGGAGTGACCGGCTGCCTGCTGAAATTCCGCATTGCGCAGGATGCCTCGTGGATCCAAGCTGCCACCACCGCAAGGTCCGGCAGGTTTAAGAGTCACAAATGCCTGCAGCAACCTGCCATCAGGAAACTGAGCTGGTGAGTTACACTTCCTTGTGTAGAGGGTGGCATTTCTCTCCTGTGCCCAGGGGCCCTTAGTGGCCGGCTGCCTGCTGCAATTTCTGCATTGCCAAATACGCCGTGCAGACCCAAGCTGGCACCAGTTCCAACTCCAGCCCTTTGGCCTCGGCACGTGTCTCCTGCCATGTGCCACATGAACCTGGTGTGCTGAGGTTTGCTTACCTGGGAAAAGGGTCAGCACTAGTGTTCAGGGGCCTGTGGCCCTGAGTGACCGGCCGTCTGCCACCTGATGTTCTGCGTTGTGCAGGATGCCTCCTGGACCAAAGTTCCTATCACCAAAAAATCAGGCTGGTTTCAGAGTCCGAAGCGCCTGCAGCAATCTGCCACACCAACCTGGGCTGCTGAGGTTTGCTTACCTGGGAAAAGGGTCAGCACTAGTGTTCAGGGGCCTGTGGCCCGGAGCGACCGGCTGTCTGCTGAATGTCCGCCTTGCGCAGGATGCCTCCTGGACCGACGCTGCAATCTGTGCCGAGTCCAGCTCGTTTGAGATTCCCAAGCGCCTCCATCAATCTGGCACACGAACCTGGGCTGCTGAGGTTTGCTTACCTGGGAAAAGGGTCAGCACTTGTTTTAGGGGCCCTGTGGCCCTGAGTGACCGGCTGTCTGTGACCTGATGTTCTGCGTTGTGCAGGATGCCTCCTGGACCAAAGTTGCTACCACCACAAAATCAGGCTGGTTTCAGAGTCCCAAGCGCCTGCAGCAATCTGCCACACCAACCTGGGCTGCTGAGGTTTGCTTACCTGGGAAAAGGGTAGCACTAATTTTAAGGGGCCTGTGGCGTGGAGTGACCGGCTGCCTTCTGAAATTCCGCCTTGCGCAGGATGCCTCCTGGACGCAAGCTGCCACCACTGCAAAGTCAGGCTGGTTTGAGAGTCAGAAATGCCTGCAGCACCCTGCCATCAGAAACCTGAGCTGGTGAGTTACACTTAGCTGTGTAAAGGGCGGCATTGGTGTTCAGGAGGCCCAGGGGCCGTTAGTGGCCGGCTGCCTGCTGAAATGCTGCATTGCCAAATACGCCTAGCAGACCCAAGCTGGCACCAGTTCCAACTCCAGCCCTTTGGCCTCGGCACGTGTCTCCTGCCATCTGCCACATGAACCTGGACTGCTGAGTTGTGCTTACCTGGGAAAAGGGTCAGCACTAGTGTTCAGGGGCCTGTGGCCCGGAGCGACCGGCTGTCTGCTGAATGTCCGCATTGCGCAGGATGCCTCCTGGACCTACGCTGCAATCTGTGCCGAGTCCAGCTCGTTTGAGAGTCCCAAGCGCCTCCATCAATCTGGCACACGAACCTGGGCTGCTGAGGTTTTCTTACCTGGGAAAAGGGTCAGCACTAGTGTTCAGGGGCCTGTGGCCCGGAGTGACCGGCTGCCTGCTTAAATTCCGCATTGCGCAGGATGCCTCGTGGATCCAAGCTGCCACCACTGCAAAGTCAGGCTGGTTTGAGAGTCAGAAATGCCTGCAGCAACCTGCCATCAGAAACCTGAACTGGTGAGTTACACTTCCTTGTGTAGATTTGGCATTGGTATTCTGTGCCCAGGGGCCCTTAGTGGCCGTCTGCCTGCTGAAATTCGGTCTTGCGCAGGATGCCTCCGGCATGCAAGCTGCCACCACCTTTTAGTCAGGCAGGCTTGAGAGTCACACATGGCTGCAGCACCCTGCGAACAGAAACCTGAGCTGGTGAGTTACACTTCCTTGTGTAGAGGGTGGCATTTCTCTCCTGTGCCCAGGGGCCCTTAGTGGCCGGCTGCCTGCTGAAATGCTGCATTGCCAAATACGCCGTGCAGACCCAAGCTGGCACCAGTTCCAACTCCAGCCCTTTGGCCTCGGCACGTGTCTCCTGCCATGTGCCACATGAACCTGGTGTGCTGAGTTTTGCTTACCTGGGAAAAGGGTCAGCATTAGTGTTCAGGGGCCTGTGGCCCGGAGTGACCGGCCGTCTGCCACCTGATGTTCTGCGTTGTGCAGGATGCCTCCCGGACCAAAGTTCCTACCACCATAAAATCAGGCTGGTTTCAGAGTCCGAAGCGCCTGCAGCAATCTGCCACACCAACCTGGGCTGCTGAGGTTTGCTTACCTGGGAAAAGGGTCAGCACTAGTGTTCAGGGGCCTGTGGCCCGGAGCGACCGGCTGTCTGCTGAATGTCCGGATTGCGCAGGATGCCGCCTGGACGCAAGCTGCCACCACTGCAAAGTCAGGCTGGTTTGAGAGTCAGAAATGCCTGCAGCACCCTGCCATCAGAAACCTGAGCTGGTGAGTAACACTTCCCTGTGTAAAGGGCGGCATTGTTGTTCAGGAGGCCCAGGGGCTGTTAGTGGCCGGCTGCCTGCTGAAATGCTGCATTGCCAAATACGCCGTGCAGACCCAAGCTGGCACCAGTTCCAACTCCAGCCCTTTGGCCTCGGCACGTGTCTCCTGCCATCTGCCACATGAACCTGGACTGCTGAGGTTTGCTTACCTGGGAAAAGGGTCAGCACTAGTGTTCAGGGGCCTGTGGCCCTGAGTGACCGGCCGTCTGCCACCTGATGTTCTGCGTTGTGCAGGATGCCTCCTGGACCAAAGTTGCTACCACCACAAAATCAGGCTGGTTTCAGAGTCCCAAGCGCCTGCAGCAATCTGCCACACCAACCTGGGCTGCTGAGGTTTGCTTACCTGGGAAAAGGGTCAGCACTAGTGTTCAGGGGCCTGTGGCCCGGAGTGACCGGCTGTCTGCTGAATGTCCGCATTGCGCAGGATGCCGACTGGACGCAAGCTGCCACCACTGCAAAGTCAGGCTGGTTTGAGAGTCAGAAATGCCTGCAGCACCCTGTGATCAGAAACCTGAGCTGGTGAGTAACACTTCCCTGTGTAAAGGGCGGCATTGGTGTTCAGGAGGCCCAGGGGCTGTTAGTGGCCGGATGCCTGCTGAAATGCTGCATTGCCAAATACGCCGTGCAGACCCAAGCTGGCACCAGTTCCAACTCCAGCCATTTGACCTCGGCACGTGTCTCCTGCCATCTGCCACATGAACCTGGTGTGCTGAGGTTTGCTTACCTGGGAAAAGTGTCAGCATTAGTGTTCAGGGGCCTGTGGCCTGGAGTGACCGGCTGCCTGCTGAAATTCCGCATTGCGCAGGATGCCTCGTGGATCCAAGCTGCCACCACCGCAAGGTCCGGCAGGTTTAAGAGTCACAAATGCCTGCAGCAACCTGCCATCAGGAAACTGAGCTGGTGAGTTACACTTCCTTGTGTAGAGGGTGGCATTTCTCTCCTGTGCCCAGGGGCCCTTAGTGGCCGGCTGCCTGCTGCAATTTCTACATTGCCAAATACGCCGTGCAGACCCAAGCTGGCACCAGTTCCAACTCCAGCCCTTTGGCCTCGGCACGTGTCTCCTGCCATCTGCCACATGAACCTGGTGTGCTGAGGTTTGCTTACCTGGGAAAAGGGTCAGCACTAGTGTTCAGGGGCCTGTGGCCCTGAGTGACCGGCCGTCTGCCACCTGATGTTCTGCGTTGTGCAGGATGCCTCCTGGACCAAAGTTCCTATCACCAAAAAATCAGGCTGGTTTCAGAGTCCGAAGCACCTGCAGCAATCTGCCACACCAACCTGGGCTGCTGAGGTTTGCTTACCTGGGAAAAGGGTCAGCACTAGTGTTCAGGGGCCTGTGGCCCGGAGTGACCGGCTGTCTGCTGAATGTCCGCATTGCGCAGGATGCCTCGTGGATCCAAGCTGCCACCACTGCAAAGTCAGGCTGGTTTCAGAGTCAGAAATGCCTGCAGCACCCTGTGATCAGAAACCTGAGCTGGTGAGTTACACTTAGCTGTGTAAAGGGCGGCATTGGTGTTCAGGAGGCCCAGGGGCCGTTAGTGGCCGGCTGCCTGCTGAAATGCTGCATTGCCAAATACGCCTAGCAGACCCAAGCTGGCACCAGTTCCAACTCCAGCCCTTTGGCCTCGGCACGTGTCTCCTGCCATCTGCCACATGAACCTGGACTGCTGAGTTGTGCTTACCTGGGAAAAGGGTCAGCACTAGTGTTCAGGGGCCTGTGGCCCTGAGTGACCGGCCGTCTGCCACCTGATGTTCTGCGTTGTGCAGGATGCCTCCTGGACCAAAGTTGCTACGACCAAAAAATCAGGCTGGTTTCAGAGTCCGAAGCGCCTGCAGCAATCTGCCACACCAACCTGGGCTGCTGAGGTTTGCTTACCTGGGAAAAGGGTCAGCACTAGTGTTCAGGGGCCTGTGGCCCGGAGTGACCGGCTGTCTGCTGAATGTCCGCATTGCGCAGGATGCCGACTGGACGCAAGCTGCCACCACTGCAAAGTCAGGCTGGTTTGAGAGTCAGAAATGCCTGCAGCACCCTGTGATCAGAAACCTGAGCTGGTGAGTAACACTTCCCTGTGTAAAGGGCGGCATTGGTGTTCAGGAGGCCCAGGGGCTGTTAGTGGCCGGATGCCTGCTGAAATGCTGCATTGCCAAATACGCCGTGCAGACCCAAGCTGGCACCAGTTCCAACTCCAGCCATTTGACCTCGGCACGTGTCTCCTGCCATCTGCCACATGAACCTGGTGTGCTGAGGTTTGCTTACCTGGGAAAAGTGTCAGCATTAGTGTTCAGGGGCCTGTGGCCTGGAGTGACCGGCTGCCTGCTGAAATTCCGCATTGCGCAGGATGCCTCGTGGATCCAAGCTGCCACCACCGCAAGGTCCGGCAGGTTTAAGAGTCACAAATGCCTGCAGCAACCTGCCATCAGGAAACTGAGCTGGTGAGTTACACTTCCTTGTGTAGAGGGTGGCATTTCTCTCCTGTGCCCAGGGGCCCTTAGTGGCCGGCTGCCTGCTGCAATTTCTGCATTGCCAAATACGCCGTGCAGACCCAAGCTGGCACCAGTTCCAACTCCAGCCCTTTGGCCTCGGCACGTGTCTCCTGCCATGTGCCACATGAACCTGGTGTGCTGAGGTTTGCTTACCTGGGAAAAGGGTCAGCACTAGTGTTCAGGGGCCTGTGGCCCTGAGTGACCGGCCGTCTGCCACCTGATGTTCTGCGTTGTGCAGGATGCCTCCTGGACCAAAGTTCCTATCACCAAAAAATCAGGCTGGTTTCAGAGTCCGAAGCGCCTGCAGCAATCTGCCACACCAACCTGGGCTGCTGAGGTTTGCTTACCTGGGAAAAGGGTCAGCACTAGTGTTCAGGGGCCTGTGGCCCGGAGCGACCGGCTGTCTGCTGAATGTCCGCCTTGCGCAGGATGCCTCCTGGACCGACGCTGCAATCTGTGCCGAGTCCAGCTCGTTTGAGATTCCCAAGCGCCTCCATCAATCTGGCACACGAACCTGGGCTGCTGAGGTTTGCTTACCTGGGAAAAGGGTCAGCACTTGTTTTAGGGGCCCTGTGGCCCTGAGTGACCGGCTGTCTGTGACCTGATGTTCTGCGTTGTGCAGGATGCCTCCTGGACCAAAGTTGCTACCACCACAAAATCAGGCTGGTTTCAGAGTCCCAAGCGCCTGCAGCAATCTGCCACACCAACCTGGGCTGCTGAGGTTTGCTTACCTGGGAAAAGGGTCAGCACTAGTGTTCAGGGGCCTGTGGCCTGGAGTGACCGGCTGTCTGCTGAATGTCCGCATTGCGCAGGATGCCTCGTGGATCCAAGCTGCCACCACTGCAAAGTCAGGCTGGTTTGAGAGTCAGAAATGCCTGCAGCACCCTGCCATCAGAAACCTGAGCTGGTGAGTTACACTTAGCTGTGTAAAGGGCGGCATTGGTGTTCAGGAGGCCCAGGGGCCGTTAGTGGCCGGCTGCCTGCTGAAATGCTGCATTGCCAAATACGCCTAGCAGACCCAAGCTGGCACCAGTTCCAACTCCAGCCCTTTGGCCTCGGCACGTGTCTCCTGCCATCTGCCACATGAACCTGGACTGCTGAGTTGTGCTTACCTGGGAAAAGGGTCAGCACTAGTGTTCAGGGGCCTGTGGCCCGGAGTGACCGGCTGCCTGCTGAAATTCCGCATTGCGCAGGATGCCTCGTGGATCCAAGCTGCCACCACTGCAAAGTCAGGCTGGTTTGAGATTCAGAAATGCCTGCAGCACCCTGTGATCAGAAACCTGAGCTGGTGAGTTACACTTAGCTGTGTAAAGGGCGGCATTGGTGTTCAGGAGGCCCAGGGGCCGTTAGTGGCCGGCTGCCTGCTGAAATGCTGCATTGCCAAATACGCCGTGCAGACCCAAGCTGGCACCAGTTCCAACTCCAGCCCTTTGGCCTCGGCACGTGTCTCCTGCCATCTGCCACATGAACCTGGACTGCTGAGTTGTGCTTACCTGGGAAAAGGGTCAGCACTAGTGTTCAGGGGCCTGTGGCCCGGAGTGACCGGCCGTCTGCCACCTGATGTTCTGCGTTGTGCAGGATGCCTCCCGGACCAAAGTTGCTACGACCAAAAAATCAGGCTGGTTTCAGAGTCCCAAGCGCCTGCAGCAATCTGCCACACCAACCTGGGCTGCTGAGGTTTGCTTACCTGGGAAAAGGGTCAGCACTAGTGTTCAGGGGCCTGTGGCCCGGAGCGACCGGCTGTCTGCTGAATGTCCGGATTGCGCAGGATGCCTCCTGGACGCAAGCTGCCACCACTGCAAAGTCAGGCTGGTTTCAGAGTCAGAAATGCCTGCAGCACCCTGTGATCAGAAACCTGAGCTGGTGAGTTACACTTAGCTGTGTAAAGGGCGGCATTGGTGTTCAGGAGGCCCAGGGGCCGTTAGTGGCCGGCTGCCTGCTGAAATGCTGCATTGCCAAATACGCCGTGCAGACCCAAGCTGGCACCAGTTCCAACTCCAGCCCTTTGGCCTCGGCACGTGTCTCCTGCCATCTGCCACATGAACCTGGTGTGCTGAGGTTTGCTTACCTGGGAAAAGGGTCAGCACTAGTGTTCAGGGGCCTGTGGCCCGGAGCAACCGGCTGTCTGCTGAATGTCCGCATTGCGCAGGATGCCTCGTGGATCCAAGCTGCCACCACTGCAAAGTCAGGCTGGTTTGAGAGTCAGAAATGCCTGCAGCAACCTGCCATCAGAAACCTGAACTGGTGAGTTACACTTCCTTGTGTAGATTTGGCATTGGTATTCTGTGCCCAGGGGCCCTTAGTGGCCGTCTGCCTGCTGAAATTCGGTCTTGCGCAGGATGCCTCCGGCATGCAAGCTGCCACCACCTTTTAGTCAGGCAGGCTTGAGAGTCACACATGGCTGCAGCACCCTGCGAACAGAAACCTGAGCTGGTGAGTTACACTTCCTTGTGTAGAGGGTGGCATTTCTCTCGTGTGCCCAGGGGCCCTTAGTGGCCGGCTGCCTGCTGAAATGCTGCATTGCCAAATACGCCGTGCAGACCCAAGCTGGCACCAGTTCCAACTCCAGCCCTTTGGCCTCGGCACGTGTCTCCTGCCATCTGCCACATGAACCTGGACTGCTGAGTTGTGCTTACCTGGGAAAAGGGTCAGCACTAGTGTTCAGGGGCCTGTGGCCCGGAGTGACCGGCCGTCTGCCACCTGATGTTCTGCGTTGTGCAGGATGCCTCCTGGACCAAAGTTGCTACCACCACAAAATCAGGCTGGTTTCAGAGTCCCAAGCGCCTGCAGCAATCTGCCACACCAACCTGGGCTGCTGAGGTTTGCTTACCTGGGAAAAGGGTCAGCACTAGTGTTCAGGGGCCTGTGGCCCGGAGTGACCGGCTGTCTGCTGAATGTCCGCATTGCGCAGGATGCCGCCTGGACGCAAGCTGCCACCACTGCAAAGTCAGGCTGGTTTGAGAGTCAGAAATGCCTGCAGCACCCTGCCATCAGAAACCTGAGCTGGTGAGTAACACTTCCCTGTGTAAAGAGCAGCATTGGTGTTCAGGAGGCCCAGGGGCCGTTAGTGGCCGTATGCGTGCTGAAATGCTGCATTGCCAAATACGCCGTGCAGACCCAAGCTGGCACCAGTTCCAACTCCAGCCCTTTGGCCTCGGCACGTGTCTCCTGCCATGTGCCACATGAACCTGGTGTGCTGAGGTTTGCTTACCTGGGAAAAGGGTCAGCATTAGTGTTCAGGGGCCTGTGGCCTGGAGTGACCGGCTGCCTGCTGAAATTCCGCATTGCGCAGGATGCCTCGTGGATCCAAGCTGCCACCACCGCAAGGTCCGGCAGGTTTAAGAGTCACAAATGCCTGCAGCAACCTGCCATCAGGAAACTGAGCTGGTGAGTTACACTTCCTTGTGTAGAGGGTGGCATTTCTCTCCTGTGCCCAGGGGCCCTTAGTGGCCGGCTGCCTGATGCAATTTCTACATTGCCAAATACGCCGTGCAGACCCAAGCTGGCACCAGTTCCAACTCCAGCCCTTTGGCCTCGGCACGTGTCTCCTGCCATCTGCCACATGAACCTGGTGTGCTGAGGTTTGCTTACCTGGGAAAAGGGTCAGCACTAGTGTTCAGGGGCCTGTGGCCCTGAGTGACCGGCCGTCTGCCACCTGATGTTCTGCGTTGTGCAGGATGCCTCCTGGACCAAAGTTCCTATCACCAAAAAATCAGGCTGGTTTCAGAGTCCGAAGCACCTGCAGCAATCTGCCACACCAACCTGGGCTGCTGAGGTTTGCTTACCTGGGAAAAGGGTCAGCACTAGTGTTCAGGGGCCTGTGGCCCGGAGTGACCGGCTGTCTGCTGAATGTCCGCATTGCGCAGGATGCCTCGTGGATCCAAGCTGCCACCACTGCAAAGTCAGGCTGGTTTCAGAGTCAGAAATGCCTGCAGCACCCTGTGATCAGAAACCTGAGCTGGTGAGTTACACTTAGCTGTGTAAAGGGCGGCATTGGTGTTCAGGAGGCCCAGGGGCCGTTAGTGGCCGGCTGCCTGCTGAAATGCTGCATTGCCAAATACGCCTAGCAGACCCAAGCTGGCACCAGTTCCAACTCCAGCCCTTTGGCCTCGGCACGTGTCTCCTGCCATCTGCCACATGAACCTGGACTGCTGAGTTGTGCTTACCTGGGAAAAGGGTCAGCACTAGTGTTCAGGGGCCTGTGGCCCGGAGTGACCGGCCGTCTGCCACCTGATGTTCTGCGTTGTGCAGGATGCCTCCCGGACCAAAGTTGCTACGACCAAAAAATCAGGCTGGTTTCAGAGTCCCAAGCGCCTGCAGCAATCTGCCACACCAACCTGGGCTGCTGAGGTTTGCTTACCTGGGAAAAGGGTAGCACTAATTTTAAGGGGCCTGTGGCGTGGAGTGACCGGCTGCCTTCTGAAATTCCGCCTTGCGCAGGATGCCTCCTGGACGCAAGCTGCCACCACTGCAAAGTCAGGCTGGTTTGAGAGTCAGAAATGCCTGCAGCACCCTGCCATCAGAAACCTGAGCTGGTGAGTTACACTTAGCTGTGTAAAGGGCGGCATTGGTGTTCAGGAGGCCCAGGGGCTGTTAGTGGCCGGCTGCCTGCTGAAATGCTGCATTGCCAAATACGCCTAGCAGACCCAAGCTGGCACCAGTTCCAACTCCAGCCCTTTGGCCTCGGCACGTGTCTCCTGCCATGTGCCACATGAACCTGGTGTGCTGAGGTTTGCTTACCTGGGAAAAGGGTCAGCATTAGTGTTCAGGGGCCTGTGGCCTGGAGTGACCGGCTGCCTGCTGAAATTCCGCATTGCGCAGGATGCCTCGTGGATCCAAGCTGCCACCACCGCAAGGTCCGGCAGGTTTAAGAGTCACAAATGCCTGCAGCAACCTGCCATCAGGAAACTGAGCTGGTGAGTTACACTTCCTTGTGTAGAGGGTGGCATTTCTCTCCTGTGCCCAGGGGCCCTTAGTGGCCGGCTGCCTGCTGCAATTTCTGCATTGCCAAATACGCCGTGCAGACCCAAGCTGGCACCAGTTCCAACTCCAGCCCTTTGGCCTCGGCACGTGTCTCCTGCCATCTGCCACATGAACCTGGTGTGCTGAGGTTTGCTTACCTGGGAAAAGGGTCAGCACTAGTGTTCAGGGGCCTGTGGCCCGGAGCGACCGGCTGTCTGCTGAATGTCCGCATTGCGCAGGATGCCTCGTGGATCCAAGCTGCCACCACTGCAAAGTCAGGCTGGTTTGAGAGTCAGAAATGCCTGCAGCAACCTGCCATCAGAAACCTGAACTGGTGAGTTACACTTCCTTGTGTAGATTTGGAATTGGTATTCTGTGCCCAGGGGCCCTTAGTGGCCGTCTGCCTGCTGAAATTCGGTCTTGCGCAGGATGCCTCCGGCATGCAAGCTGCCACCACCTTTAAGTCAGGCAGGCTTGAGAGTCACACATGGCTGCAGCACCCTGCGAACAGAAACCTGAGCTGGTGAGTTACACTTCCTTGTGTAGAGGGTGGCATTTCTCTCGTGTGCCCAGGGGCCCTTAGTGGCCGGCTGCCTGCTGAAATGCTGCATTGCCAAATACGCCGTGCAGACCCAAGCTGGCACCAGTTACAACTCCAGCCCTTTGGCCTTGGCACGTGTCTCCTGCCATGTGCCACATGAACCTGGTGTGCTGAGTTTTGCTTACCTGGGAAAAGGGTCAGCATTAGTGTTCAGGGGCCTGTGGCCCTGAGTGACCGGCCGTCTGCCACCTGATGTTCTGCGTTGTGCAGGATGCCTCCTGGACCAAAGTTGCTACCACCACAAAATCAGGCTGGTTTCAGAGTCCCAAGCGCCTGCAGCAATCTGCCACACCAACCTGGGCTGCTGAGGTTTGCTTACCTGGGAAAAGGGTCAGCACTAGTGTTCAGGGGCCTGTGGCCCGGAGTGACTGGCTGTCTGCTGAATGTCCGCATTGCGCAGGATGCCGCCTGGACGCAAGCTGCCACCACTGCAAAGTCAGGCTGGTTTGAGAGTCAGAAATGCCTGCAGCACCCTGCCATCAGAAACCTGAGCTGGTGAGTAACACTTCCCTGTGTAAAGAGCAGCATTGGTGTTCAGGAGGCCCAGGGGCTGTTAGTGGCCGTATGCCTGCTGAAATGCTGCATTGCCAAATACGCCGTGCAGACCCAAGCTGGCACCAGTTCCAACTCCAGCCCTTTGGCCTCGGCACGTGTCTCCTGCCATGTGCCACATGAACCTGGTGTGCTGAGGTTTGCTTACCTGGGAAAAGGGTCAGCATTAGTGTTCAGAGGCCTGTGGCCTGGAGTGACCGGCGGTCTGCTGAATGTCCGCCTTGCGCAGGATGCCTCCTGGACCGACGCTGCAATCTGTGCCGAGTCCAGCTCGTTTGAGATTCCCAAGCGCCTCCATCAATCTGGCACACGAACCTGGGCTGCTGAGGTTTGCTTACCTGGGAAAAGGGTCAGCACTTGTTTTAGGGGCCCTGTGGCCCTGAGTGACCGGCTGTCTGTGACCTGATGTTCTGCGTTGTGCAGGATGCCTCCTGGACCAAAGTTGCTACCACCACAAAATCAGGCTGGTTTCAGAGTCCCAAGCGCCTGCAGCAATCTGCCACACCAACCTGGGCTGCTGAGGTTTGCTTACCTGGGAAAAGGGTCAGCACTAGTGTTCAGGGGCCTGTGGCCCGGAGTGACCGGCTGTCTGCTGAATGTCCGCATTGCGCAGGATGCCTCCTGGACCTACGCTGCAATCTGTGCCGAGTCCAGCTCGTTTGAGAGTCCCAAGTGCCTCCATCAATCTGGGACACGAACCTGGGCTGCTGAGGTTTGCTTACCTGGGAAAAGGGTCAGCACTAGTGTTCAGGGGCCTGTGGCGTGGAGTGACCGGCTGCCTGCTGAAATTCCGCATTGCACAGGATGCCTCGTGGATCCAAGCTGCCACCACTGCAAAGTGAGGCTGGTTTGAGAGTCAGAAATGCCTGCAGCACCCTGTGATCAGAAACCTGAGCTGGTGAGTTACACTTAGCTGTGTAAACGGCGGCATTGGTGTTCAGGAGGCCCAGGGGCCGTTAGTGGCCGGCTGCCTGCTGAAATGCTGCATTGCCAAATACGCCTAGCAGACCCAAGCTGGCACCAGTTCCAACTCCAGCCCTTTGGCCTCGGCACGTGTCTCCTGCCATCTGCCACATGAACCTGGACTGCTGAGTTGTGCTTACCTGGGAAAAGGGTCAGCACTAGTGTTCAGGGGCCTGTGGCCCGGAGTGACCGGCCGTCTGCCACCTGATGTTCTGCGTTGTGCAGGATGCCTCCCGGACCAAAGTTGCTACGACCAAAAAATCAGGCTGGTTTCAGAGTCCCAAGCGCCTGCAGCAATCTGCCACACCAACCTGGGCTGCTGAGGTTTGCTTACCTGGGAAAAGGGTAGCACTAATTTTAAGGGGCCTGTGGCGTGGAGTGACCGGCTGCCTGCTGAAATTCCGCCTTGCGCAGGATGCCTCCTGGACGCAAGCTGCCACCACTGCAAAGTCAGGCTGGTTTGAGAGTCAGAAATGCCTGCAGCACCCTGCCATCAGAAACCTGAGCTGGTGAGTTACACTTAGCTGTGTAAAGGGCGGCATTGGTGTTCAGGAGGCCCAGGGGCCGTTAGTGGCCGGCTGCCTGCTGAAATGCTGCATTGCCAAATATGCCTAGCAGACCCAAGCTGGCACCAGTCCCAACTCCAGCCATTTGACCTCGGCACGTGTCTCCTGCCATCTGCCACATGAACCTGGTGTGCTGAGGTTTGCTTACCTGGGAAAAGGGTCAGCACTAGTGTTCAGGGGCCTGTGGCCCGGAGTGACCGGCTGTCTGCTGAATGTCCGCATTGCGCAGGATGCCTCGTGGATCCAAGCTGCCACCACTGCAAAGTCAGGCTGGTTTGAGAGTCAGAAATGCCTGCAGCAACCTGCCATCAGAAACCTGAACTGGTGAGTTACACTTCCTTGTGTAGATTTGGCATTGGTATTCTGTGCCCAGGGGCCCTTAGTGGCCGTCTGCCTGCTGAAATTCGGTCTTGCGCAGGATGCCTCCGGCATGCAAGCTGCCACCACCTTTTAGTCAGGCAGGCTTGAGAGTCACACATGGCTGCAGCACCCTGCGAACAGAAACCTGAGCTGGTGAGTTACACTTCCTTGTGTAGAGGGTGGCATTTCTCTCCTGTGCCCAGGGGCCCTTAGTGGCCGGCTGCCTGCTGAAATGCTGCATTGCCAAATACGCCGTGCAGACCCAAGCTGGCACCAGTTACAACTCCAGCCCTTTGGCCTTGGCACGTGTCTCCTGCCATGTGCCACATGAACCTGGTGTGCTGAGTTTTGCTTACCTGGGAAAAGGGTCAGCATTAGTGTTCAGGGGCCTGTGGCCCTGAGTGACCGGCTGTCTGTGACCTGATGTTCTGCGTTGTGCAGGATGCCTCCTGGACCAAAGTTGCTACCACCACAAAATCAGGCTGGTTTCAGAGTCCCAAGCGCCTGCAGCAATCTGCCACACCAACCTGGGCTGCTGAGGTTTGCTTACCTGGGAAAAGGGTCAGCACTAGTGTTCAGGGGCCTGTGGCCCGGAGTGACCGGCTGTCTGCTGAATGTCCGCATTGCGCAGGATGCCTCGTGGATCCAAGCTGCCACCACTTGCAAAGTCAGGCTGGTTTCAGAGTCAGAAATGCCTGCAGCACCCTGCCATCAGAAACCTGAGCTGGTGAGTTACACTTAGCTGTGTAAAGGGCGGCATTGGTGTTCCGGAGGCCCAGGGGCCGTTAGTGGCCGGCTGCCTGCTGAAATGCTGCATTGCCAAATACGCCTAGCAGACCCAAGCTGGCACCAGTTCCAACTCCAGCCCTTTGGCCTCGGCACGTGTCTCCTGCCATCTGCCACATGAACCTGGACTGCTGAGTTGTGCTTACCTGGGAAAAGGGTCAGCACTAGTGTTCAGGGGCCTGTGGCCCGGAGTGACCGGCCGTCTGCCACCTGATGTTCTGCGTTGTGCAGGATGCCTCCCGGACCAAAGTTGCTACGACCAAAAAATCAGGCTGGTTTCAGAGTCCCAAGCGCCTGCAGCAATCTGCCACACCAACCTGGGCTGCTGAGGTTTGCTTACCTGGGAAAAGGGTAGCACTAATTTTAAGGGGCCTGTGGCGTGGAGTGACCGGCTGCCTTCTGAAATTCCGCCTTGCGCAGGATGCCTCCTGGACGCAAGCTGCCACCACTGCAAAGTCAGGCTGGTTTGAGAGTCAGAAATGCCTGCAGCACCTTGCCATCAGAAACCTGAGCTGGTGAGTTACACTTAGCTGTGTAAAGGGCGGCATTGGTGTTCAGGAGGCCCAGGGGCTGTTAGTGGCCGGCTGCCTGCTGAAATGCTGCATTGCCAAATATGCCTAGCAGACCCAAGCTGGCACCAGTCCCAACTCCAGCCATTTGACCTCGGCACGTGTCTCCTGCCATCTGCCACATGAACCTGGTGTGCTGAGGTTTGCTTACCTGGGAAAAGGGTCAGCACTAGTGTTCAGGGGCCTGTGGCCCGGAGTGACCGGCTGTCTGCTGAATGTCCGCATTGCGCAGGATGCCTCGTGGATCCAAGCTGCCACCACTGCAAAGTCAGGCTGGTTTGAGAGTCAGAAATGCCTGCAGCAACCTGCCATCAGAAACCTGAACTGGTGAGTTACACTTCCTTGTGTAGATTTGGCATTGGTATTCTGTGCCCAGGGGCCCTTAGTGGCCGTCTGCCTGCTGAAATTCGGTCTTGCGCAGGATGCCTCCGGCATGCAAGCTGCCACCACCTTTTAGTCAGGCAGGCTTGAGAGTCACACATGGCTGCAGCACCCTGCGAACAGAAACCTGAGCTGGTGAGTTACACTTCCTTGTGTAGAGGGTGGCATTTCTCTCGTGTGCCCAGGGGCCCTTAGTGGCCGGCTGCCTGCTGAAATGCTGCATTGCCAAATACGCCGTGCAGACCCAAGCTGGCACCAGTTACAACTCCAGCCCTTTGGCCTTGGCACGTGTCTCCTGCCATGTGCCACATGAACCTGGTGTGCTGAGTTTTGCTTACCTGGGAAAAGGGTCAGCATTAGTGTTCAGGGGCCTGTGGCCCTGAGTGACCGGCCGTCTGCCACCTGATGTTCTGCGTTGTGCAGGATGCCTCCTGGACCAAAGTTGCTACCACCACAAAATCAGGCTGGTTTCAGAGTCCCAAGCGCCTGCAGCAATCTGCCACACCAACCTGGGCTGCTGAGGTTTGCTTACCTGGGAAAAGGGTCAGCACTAGTGTTCAGGGGCCTGTGGCCCGGAGTGACCGGCTGTCTGCTGAATGTCCGCATTGCGCAGGATGCCTCGTGGATCCAAGCTGCCACCACTGCAAAGTCAGGCTGGTTTCAGAGTCAGAAATGCCTGCAGCACCCTGCCATCAGAAACCTGAGCTGGTGAGTTACACTTAGCTGTGTAAAGGGCGGCATTGGTGTTCCGGAGGCCCAGGGGCCGTTAGTGGCCGGCTGCCTGCTGAAATGCTGCATTGCCAAATACGCCTAGCAGACCCAAGCTGGCACCAGTTCCAACTCCAGCCCTTTGGCCTCGGCACGTGTCTCCTGCCATGTGCCACATGAACCTGGACTGCTGAGTTGTGCTTACCTGGGAAAAGGGTCAGCACTAGTGTTCAGGGGCCTGTGGCCCGGAGTGACCGGCCGTCTGCCACCTGATGTTCTGCGTTGTGCAGGATGCCTCCCGGACCAAAGTTGCTACGACCAAAAAATCAGGCTGGTTTCAGAGTCCCAAGCGCCTGCAGCAATCTGCCACACCAACCTGGGCTGCTGAGGTTTGCTTACCTGGGAAAAGGGTAGCACTAATTTTAAGGGGCCTGTGGCGTGGAGTGACCGGCTGCCTTCTGAAATTCCGCCTTGCGCAGGATGCCTCCTGGACGCAAGCTGCCACCACTGCAAAGTCAGGCTGGTTTGAGAGTCAGAAATGCCTGCAGCACCCTGCCATCAGAAACCTGAGCTGGTGAGTTACACTTAGCTGTGTAAAGGGCGGCATTGGTGTTCAGGAGGCCCAGGGGCTGTTAGTGGCCGGCTGCCTGCTGAAATGCTGCATTGCCAAATATGCCTAGCAGACCCAAGCTGGCACCAGTCCCAACTCCAGCCATTTGACCTCGGCACGTGTCTCCTGCCATCTGCCACATGAACCTGGTGTGCTGAGGTTTGCTTACCTGGGAAAAGGGTCAGCACTAGTGTTCAGGGGCCTGTGGCCCGGAGCGACCGGCTGTCTGCTGAATGTCCGCATTGCGCAGGATGCCTCGTGGATCCAAGCTGCCACCACTGCAAAGTCAGGCTGGTTTGAGAGTCAGAAATGCCTGCAGCAACCTGCCATCAGAAACCTGAACTGGTGAGTTACACTTCCTTGTGTAGATTTGGCATTGGTATTCTGTGCCCAGGGGCCCTTAGTGGCCGTCTGCCTGCTGAAATTCGGTCTTGCGCAGGATGCCTCCGGCATGCAAGCTGCCACCACCTTTTAGTCAGGCAGGCTTGAGAGTCACACATGGCTGCAGCACCCTGCGAACAGAAACCTGAGCTGGTGAGTTACACTTCCTTGTGTAGAGGGTGGCATTTCTCTCGTGTGCCCAGGGGCCCTTAGTGGCCGGCTGCCTGCTGCAATTTCTGCATTGCCAAATACGCCGTGCAGACCCAAGCTGGCACCAGTTCCAACTCCAGCCCTTTGGCCTCGGCACGTGTCTCCTGCCATCTGCCACATGAACCTGGTGTGCTGAGGTTTGCTTACCTGGGAAAAGGGTCAGCACTAGTGTTCAGGGGCCTGTGGCCCTGAGTGACCGGCCATCTGCCACCTGATGTTCTGCGTTGTGCAGGATGCCTCCTGGACCAAAGTTCCTATCACCAAAAAATCAGGCTGGTTTCAGAGTCCGAAGCGCCTGCAGCAATCTGGCACACGAACCTGGGCTGCTGAGGTTTGCTTACCTGGGAAAAGGGTCAGCACTAGTGTTCAGGGGCCCTGTGGCCCTGAGTGACCGGCTGTCTGTGACCTGATGTTCTGCGTTGTGCAGGATGCCTCCTGGACCAAAGTTGCTACCACCACAAAATCAGGCTGGTTTCAGAGTCCCAAGCGCCTGCAGCAATCTGCCACACCAACCTGGGCTGCTGAGGTTTGCTTACCTGGGAAAAGGGTCAGCACTAGTGTTCAGGGGCCTGTGGCCCGGAGTGACCGGCTGTCTGCTGAATGTCCGCATTGCGCAGGATGCCTCGTGGATCCAAGCTGCCACCACTGCAAAGTCAGGCTGGTTTCAGAGTCAGAAATGCCTGCAGCACCCTGTGATCAGAAACCTGAGCTGGTGAGTTACACTTAGCTGTGTAAAGGGCGGCATTGGTGTTCAGGAGGCCCAGGGGCCGTTAGTGGCCGGCTGCCTGCTGAAATGCTGCATTGCCAAATACGCCGTGCAGACCCAAGCTGGCACCAGTTCCAACTCCAGCCCTTTGGCCTCGGCACGTGTCTCCTGCCATCTGCCACATGAACCTGGACTGCTGAGTTGTGCTTACCTGGGAAAAGGGTCAGCACTAGTGTTCAGGGGCCTGTGGCCCGGAGTGACCGGCCGTCTGCCACCTGATGTTCTGCGTTGTGCAGGATGCCTCCCGGACCAAAGTTGCTACGACCAAAAAATCAGGCTGGTTTCAGAGTCCCAAGCGCCTGCAGCAATCTGCCACACCAACCTGGGCTGCTGAGGTTTGCTTACCTGGGAAAAGGGTAGCACTAATTTTAAGGGGCCTGTGGCGTGGAGTGACCGGCTGCCTTCTGAAATTCCGCCTTGCGCAGGATGCCTCCTGGACGCAAGCTGCCACCACTGCAAAGTCAGGCTGGTTTGAGAGTCAGAAATGCCTGCAGCACCCTGCCATCAGAAACCTGAGCTGGTGAGTTACACTTAGCTGTGTAAAGGGCGGCATTGGTGTTCAGGAGGCCCAGGGGCTGTTAGTGGCCGGCTGCCTGCTGAAATGCTGCATTGCCAAATATGCTTAGCAGACCCAAGCTGGCACCAGTTCCAACTCCAGCCATTTGACCTCGGCACGTGTCTCCTGCCATCTGCCACATGAACCTGGTGTGCTGAGGTTTGCTTACCTGGGAAAAGGGTCAGCACTAGTGTTCAGGGGCCTGTGGCCCGGAGTGACCGGCTGCCTGCTGAAATTCCGCATTGCGCAGGATGCCTCGTGGATCCGAGCTGCCACCACTGCAAAGTCAGGCTGGTTTGAGAGTCAGAAATGCCTGCAGCAACCTGCCATCAGAAACCTGAACTGGTGAGTTACACTTCCTTGTGTAGATTTGGCATTGGTATTCTGTGCCCAGGGGCCCTTAGTGGCCGTCTGCCTGCTGAAATTCGGTCTTGCGCAGGATGCCTCCGGCATGCAAGCTGCCACCACCTTTTAGTCAGGCAGGCTTGAGAGTCACACATGGCTGCAGCACCCTGCGAACAGAAACCTGAGCTGGTGAGTTACACTTCCTTGTGTAGAGGGTGGCATTTCTCTCGTGTGCCCAGGGGCCCTTAGTGGCCGGCTGCCTGCTGAAATGCTGCATTGCCAAATACGCCGTGCAGACCCAAGCTGGCACCAGTTCCAACTCCAGCCCTTTGGCCTCGGCACGTGTCTCCTGCCATGTGCCACATGAACCTGGTGTGCTGAGTTTTGCTTACCTGGGAAAAGGGTCAGCATTAGTGTTCAGGGGCCTGTGGCCCTGAGTGACCGGCCGTCTGCCACCTGATGTTCTGCGTTGTGCAGGATGCCTCCCGGACCAAAGTTCCTACCACCATAAAATCAGGCTGGTTTCAGAGTCCCAAGCGCCTGCAGCAATCTGCCACACCAACCTGGGCTGCTGAGGTTTGCTTACCTGGGAAAAGGGTCAGCACTAGTGTTCAGGGGCCTGTGGCCCGGAGCGACCGGCTGTCTGCTGAATGTCCGCATTGCGCAGGATGCCGCCTGGACGCAAGCTGCCACCACTGCAAAGTCAGGCTGGTTTGAGAGTCAGAAATGCCTGCAGCACCCTGCCATCAGAAACCTGAGCTGGTGAGTAACACTTCCCTGTGTAAAGGGCGGCATTGTTGTTCAGGAGGCCCAGGGGCTGTTAGTGGCCGGATGCCTGCTGAAATGCTGCATTGCCAAATACGCCGTGCAGACCCAAGCTGGCACCAGTTCCAACTCCAGCCATTTGACCTCGGCACGTGTCTCCTGCCATCTGCCACATGAACCTGGTGTGCTGAGGTTTGCTTACCTGGGAAAAGGGTCAGCACTACTGTTCAGGGGCCTGTGGCGTGGAGTGACAGGCTGCCTGCTGAAATTCCGCATTGCGCAGGATGCCTCGTGGATCCAAGCTGCCACCACCGCAAGGTCCGGCAGGTTTAAGAGTCACAAATGCCTGCAGCAACCTGCCATCAGGAAACTGAGCTGGTGAGTTACACTTCCTTGTGTGGAGGGTGGCATTTCTCTCCTGTGCCCAGGGGCCCTTAGTGGCCGGCTGCCTGCTGCAATTTCTGCATTGCCAAATACGCCGTGCAGACCCAAGCTGGCACCAGTTCCAACTCCAGCCCTTTGGCCTCGGCACGTGTCTCCTGCCATCTGCCACATGAACCTGGTGTGCTGAGGTTTGCTTACCTGGGAAAAGGGTCAGCACTAGTGTTCAGGGGCCTGTGGCCCGGAGTGACCGGCCGTCTGCCACCTGATGTTCTGCGTTGTGCAGGATGCCTCCTGGACCAAAGTTGCTACGACCAAAAAATCAGGCTTGTTTCAGAGTCCCAAGCGCCTGCAGCAATCTGCCACACCAACCTGGGCTGCTGAGGTTTGCTTACCTGGGAAAAGGGTCAGCACTAGTGTTCAGGGGCCTGTGGCCCGGAGTGACCGGCTGTCTGCTGAATGTCCGCATTGCGCAGGATGCCTCGTGGATCCAAGCTGCCACCACTGCAAAGTCAGGCTGGTTTGAGAGTCAGAAATGCCTGCAGCAACCTGCCATCAGAAACCTGAACTGGTGAGTTACACTTCCTTGTGTAGATTTGGCATTGGTATTCTGTGCCCAGGGGCCCTTAGTGGCCGTCTGCCTGCTGAAATTCGGTCTTGCGCAGGATGCCTCCGGCATGCAAGCTGCCACCACCTTTTAGTCAGGCAGGCTTGAGAGTCACACATGGCTGCAGCACCCTGCGAACAGAAACCTGAGCTGGTGAGTTACACTTCCTTGTGTAGAGGGTGGCATTTCTCTCGTGTGCCCAGGGGCCCTTAGTGGCCGGCTGCCTGCTGAAATGCTGCATTGCCAAATACGCCGTGCAGACCCAAGCTGGCACCAGTTACAACTCCAGCCCTTTGGCCTTGGCACGTGTCTCCTGCCATGTGCCACATGAACCTGGTGTGCTGAGTTTTGCTTACCTGGGAAAAGGGTCAGCATTAGTGTTCAGGGGCCTGTGGCCCTGAGTGACCGGCCGTCTGCCACCTGATGTTCTGCGTTGTGCAGGATGCCTCCTGGACCAAAGTTGCTACCACCACAAAATCAGGCTGGTTTCAGAGTCCCAAGCGCCTGCAGCAATCTGCCACACCAACCTGGGCTGCTGAGGTTTGCTTACCTGGGAAAAGGGTCAGCACTAGTGTTCAGGGGCCTGTGGCCCGGAGTGACCGGCTGTCTGCTGAATGTCCGCATTGCGCAGGATGCCTCGTGGATCCAAGCTGCCACCACTGCAAAGTCAGGCTGGTTTCAGAGTCAGAAATGCCTGCAGCACCCTGCCATCAGAAACCTGAGCTGGTGAGTTACACTTAGCTGTGTAAAGGGCGGCATTGGTGTTCCGGAGGCCCAGGGGCCGTTAGTGGCCGGCTGCCTGCTGAAATGCTGCATTGCCAAATACGCCGTGCAGACCCAAGCTGGCACCAGTTCCAACTCCAGCCCTTTGGCCTCGGCACGTGTCTCCTGCCATCTGCCACATGAACCTGGACTGCTGAGTTGTGCTTACCTGGGAAAAGGGTCAGCACTAGTGTTCAGGGGCCTGTGGCCCGGAGTGACCGGCCGTCTGCCACCTGATGTTCTGCGTTGTGCAGGATGCCTCCCGGACCAAAGTTGCTACGACCAAAAAATCAGGCTGGTTTCAGAGTCCCAAGCGCCTGCAGCAATCTGCCACACCAACCTGGGCTGCTGAGGTTTGCTTACCTGGGAAAAGGGTAGCACTAATTTTAAGGGGCCTGTGGCGTGGAGTGACCGGCTGCCTTCTGAAATTCCGCCTTGCGCAGGATGCCTCCTGGACGCAAGCTGCCACCACTGCAAAGTCAGGCTGGTTTGAGAGTCAGAAATGCCTGCAGCACCCTGCCATCAGAAACCTGAGCTGGTGAGTTACACTTAGCTGTGTAAAGGGCGGCATTGGTGTTCAGGAGGCCCAGGGGCTGTTAGTGGCCGGCTGCCTGCTGAAATGCTGCATTGCCAAATATGCCTAGCAGACCCAAGCTGGCACCAGTCCCAACTCCAGCCATTTGACCTCGGCACGTGTCTCCTGCCATCTGCCACATGAACCTGGTGTGCTGAGGTTTGCTTACCTGGGAAAAGGGTCAGCACTAGTGTTCAGGGGCCTGTGGCCCGGAGTGACCGGCTGTCTGCTGAATGTCCGCATTGCGCTGGATGCCTCGTGGATCCAAGCTGCCACCACTGCAAAGTCAGGCTGGTTTGAGAGTCAGAAATGCCTGCAGCAACCTGCCATCAGGAAACTGAGCTGGTGAGTTACACTTCCTTGTGTGGAGGGTGGCATTTCTCTCCTGTGCCCAGGGGCCCTTAGTGGCCGGCTGCCTGCTGCAATTTCTGCATTGCCAAATACGCCGTGCAGACCCAAGCTGGCACCAGTTCCAACTCCAGCCCTTTGGCCTCGGCACGTGTCTCCTGCCATCTGCCACATGAACCTGGTGTGCTGAGGTTTGCTTACCTGGGAAAAGGGTCAGCATTAGTGTTCAGGGGCCTGTGGCCCGGAGTGACCGGCCGTCTGCCACCTGATGTTCTGCGTTGTGCAGGATGCCTCCCGGACCAAAGTTGCTACGACCAAAAAATCAGGCTTGTTTCAGAGTCCCAAGCGCCTGCAGCAATCTGCCACACCAACCTGGGCTGCTGAGGTTTGCTTACCTGGGAAAAGGGTCAGCACTAGTGTTCAGGGGCCTGTGGCCCGGAGTGACCGGCTGTCTGCTGAATGTCCGCATTGCGCAGGATGCCTCGTGGATCCAAGCTGCCACCACTGCAAAGTCAGGCTGGTTTGAGAGTCAGAAATGCCTGCAGCAACCTGCCATCAGAAACCTGAACTGGTGAGTTACACTTCCTTGTGTAGATTTGGCATTGGTATTCTGTGCCCAGGGGCCCTTAGTGGCCGTCTGCCTGCTGAAATTCGGTCTTGCGCAGGATGCCTCCGGCATGCAAGCTGCCACCACCTTTTAGTCAGGCAGGCTTGAGAGTCACACATGGCTGCAGCACCCTGCGAACAGAAACCTGAGCTGGTGAGTTACACTTCCTTGTGTAGAGGGTGGCATTTCTCTCGTGTGCCCAGGGGCCCTTAGTGGCCGGCTGCCTGCTGAAATGCTGCATTGCCAAATACGCCGTGCAGACCCAAGCTGGCACCAGTTACAACTCCAGCCCTTTGGCCTTGGCACGTGTCTCCTGCCATGTGCCACATGAACCTGGTGTGCTGAGTTTTGCTTACCTGGGAAAAGGGTCAGCATTAGTGTTCAGGGGCCTGTGGCCCTGAGTGACCGGCCGTCTGCCACCTGATGTTCTGCGTTGTGCAGGATGCCTCCTGGACCAAAGTTGCTACCACCACAAAATCAGGCTGGTTTCAGAGTCCCAAGCGCCTGCAGCAATCTGCCACACCAACCTGGGCTGCTGAGGTTTGCTTACCTGGGAAAAGGGTCAGCACTAGTGTTCAGGGGCCTGTGGCCCGGAGTGACCGGCTGTCTGCTGAATGTCCGCATTGCGCAGGATGCCTCGTGGATCCAAGCTGCCACCACTGCAAAGTCAGGCTGGTTTCAGAGTCAGAAATGCCTGAAGCACCCTGCCATCAGAAACCTGAGCTGGTGAGTTACACTTAGCTGTGTAAAGGGCGGCATTGGTGTTCCGGAGGCCCAGGGGCCGTTAGTGGCCGGCTGCCTGCTGAAATGCTGCATTGCCAAATACGCCGTGCAGACCCAAGCTGGCACCAGTTCCAACTCCAGCCCTTTGGCCTCGGCACGTGTCTCCTGCCATCTGCCACATGAACCTGGACTGCTGAGTTGTGCTTACCTGGGAAAAGGGTCAGCACTAGTGTTCAGGGGCCTGTGGCCCGGAGTGACCGGCCGTCTGCCACCTGATGTTCTGCGTTGTGCAGGATGCCTCCCGGACCAAAGTTGCTACGACCAAAAAATCAGGCTGGTTTCAGAGTCCCAAGCGCCTGCAGCAATCTGCCACACCAACCTGGGCTGCTGAGGTTTGCTTACCTGGGAAAAGGGTCAGCACTAGTGTTCAGGGGCCTGTGGCCCGGAGCGACCGGCTGTCTGCTGAATGTCCGCATTGCGCAGGATGCCGCCTGGACGCAAGCTGCCACCACTGCAAAGTCAGGCTGGTTTGAGAGTCAGAAATGCCTGCAGCACCCTGCCATCAGAAACCTGAGCTGGTGAGTAACACTTCCCTGTGTAAAGAGCAGCATTGGTGTTCAGGAGGCCCAGGGGCTGTTAGTGGCCGTATGCCTGCTGAAATGCTGCATTGCCAAATACGCCGTGCAGACCCAAGCTGGCACCAGTTCCAACTCCAGCCCTTTGGCCTCGGCACGTGTCTCCTGCCATGTGCCACATGAACCTGGTGTGCTGAGGTTTGCTTACCTGGGAAAAGGGTCAGCATTAGTGTTCAGGGGCCTGTGGCCTGGAGTGACCGGCTGCCTGCTGAAATTCCGCATTGCGCAGGATGCCTCGTGGATCCAAGCAGCCACCACCGCAAGGTCCGGCAGGTTTAAGAGTCACAAATGCCTGCAGCAACCTGCCATCAGGAAACTGAGCTGGTGAGTTACACTTCCTTGTGTAGAGGGTGGCATTTCTCTCCTGTGCCCAGGGGCCCTTAGTGGCCGGCTGCCTCCTGCAATTTCTGCATTGCCAAATACGCCGTGCAGACCCAAGCTGGCACCAGTTCCAACTCCAGCCCTTTGGCCTCAGCACGTGTCTCCTGCCATCTGCCACATGAACCTGGACTGCTGAGTTGTGCTTACCTGGGAAAAGGGTCAGCACTAGTGTTCAGGGGCCTGTGGCCCGGAGTGACCGGCCGTCTGCCACCTGATGTTCTGCGTTGTGCAGGATGCCTCCCGGACCAAAGTTGCTACGACCAAAAAATCAGGCTGGTTTCAGAGTCCCAAGCGCCTGCAGCAATCTGCCACACCAACCTGGGCTGCTGAGGTTTGCTTACCTGGGAAAAGGGTAGCACTAATTTTAAGGGGCCTGTGGCGTGGAGTGACCGGCTGCCTTCTGAAATTCCGCCTTGCGCAGGATGCCTCCTGGACGCAAGCTGCCACCACTGCAAAGTCAGGCTGGTTTGAGAGTCAGAAATGCCTGCAGCACCCTGCCATCAGAAACCTGAGCTGGTGAGTTACACTTAGCTGTGTAAAGGGCGGCATTGGTGTTCAGGAGGCCCAGCAGGCCGTTAGTGGCCGGCTGCCTGCTGAAATGCTGCATTGCCAAATACGCCTAGCAGACCCAAGCTGGCACCAGTCCCAACTCCAGCCATTTGACCTCGGCACGTGTCTCCTGCCATCTGCCACATGAACCTGGTGTGCTGAGGTTTGCTTACCTGGGAAAAGGGTCAGCACTAGTGTTCAGGGGCCTGTGGCCCGGAGCGACCGGCTGCCTGCTGAATGTCCGCATTGCGCAGGATGCCTCGTGGATCCAAGCTGCCACCACTGCAAAGTCAGGCTGGTTTGAGAGTCAGAAATGCCTGCAGCAACCTGCCATCAGAAACCTGAACTGGTGAGTTACACTTCCTTGTGTAGATTTGGCATTGGTATTCTGTGCCCAGGGGCCCTTAGTGGCCGTCTGCCTGCTGAAATTCGGTCTTGCGCAGGATGCCTCCGGCATGCAAGCTGCCACCACCTTTTAGTCAGGCAGGCTTGAGAGTCACACATGGCTGCAGCACCCTGCGAACAGAAACCTGAGCTGGTGAGTTACACTTCCTTGTGTAGAGGGTGGCATTTCTCTCCTGTGCCCAGGGGCCCTTAGTGGCCGGCTGCCTGCTGAAATGCTGCATTGCCAAATACGCCGTGCAGACCCAAGCTGGCACCAGTTCCAACTCCAGCCATTTGACCTCGGCACGTGTCTCCTGCCATCTGCCACATGAACCTGGTGTGCTGAGGTTTGCTTACCTGGGAAAAGGGTCAGCACTAGTGTTCAGGGGCCTGTGGCCCGGAGTGACCGGCTGCCTGCTGAAATTCCGCATTGCGCAGGATGCCTCGTGGATCCGAGCTGCCACCACTGCAAAGTCAGGCTGGTTTGAGAGTCAGAAATGCCTGCAGCAACCTGCCATCAGAAACCTGAACTGGTGAGTTACACTTCCTTGTGTAGATTTGGCATTGGTATTCTGTGCCCAGGGGCCCTTAGTGGCCGTCTGCCTGCTGAAATTCGGTCTTGCGCAGGATGCCTCCGGCATGCAAGCTGCCACCACCTTTTAGTCAGGCAGGCTTGAGAGTCACACATGGCTGCAGCACCCTGCGAACAGAAACCTGAGCTGGTGAGTTACACTTCCTTGTGTAGAGGGTGGCATTTCTCTCGTGTGCCCAGGGGCCCTTAGTGGCCGGCTGCCTGCTGAAATGCTGCATTGCCAAATACGCCGTGCAGACCCAAGCTGGCACCAGTTCCAACTCCAGCCCTTTGGCCTCGGCACGTGTCTCCTGCCATGTGCCACATGAACCTGGTGTGCTGAGTTTTGCTTACCTGGGAAAAGGGTCAGCATTAGTGTTCAGGGGCCTGTGGCCCTGAGTGACCGGCCGTCTGCCACCTGATGTTCTGCGTTGTGCAGGATGCCTCCCGGACCAAAGTTCCTACCACCATAAAATCAGGCTGGTTTCAGAGTCCCAAGCGCCTGCAGCAATCTGCCACACCAACCTGGGCTGCTGAGGTTTGCTTACCTGGGAAAAGGGTCAGCACTAGTGTTCAGGGGCCTGTGGCCCGGAGCGACCGGCTGTCTGCTGAATGTCCGCATTGCGCAGGATGCCGCCTGGACGCAAGCTGCCACCACTGCAAAGTCAGGCTGGTTTGAGAGTCAGAAATGCCTGCAGCACCCTGCCATCAGAAACCTGAGCTGGTGAGTAACACTTCCCTGTGTAAAGGGCGGCATTGTTGTTCAGGAGGCCCAGGGGCTGTTAGTGGCCGGATGCCTGCTGAAATGCTGCATTGCCAAATACGCCGTGCAGACCCAAGCTGGCACCAGTTCCAACTCCAGCCATTTGACCTCGGCACGTGTCTCCTGCCATCTGCCACATGAACCTGGTGTGCTGAGGTTTGCTTACCTGGGAAAAGGGTCAGCACTACTGTTCAGGGGCCTGTGGCGTGGAGTGACAGGCTGCCTGCTGAAATTCCGCATTGCGCAGGATGCCTCGTGGATCCAAGCTGCCACCACCGCAAGGTCCGGCAGGTTTAAGAGTCACAAATGCCTGCAGCAACCTGCCATCAGGAAACTGAGCTGGTGAGTTACACTTCCTTGTGTGGAGGGTGGCATTTCTCTCCTGTGCCCAGGGGCCCTTAGTGGCCGGCTGCCTGCTGCAATTTCTGCATTGCCAAATACGCCGTGCAGACCCAAGCTGGCACCAGTTCCAACTCCAGCCCTTTGGCCTCGGCACGTGTCTCCTGCCATCTGCCACATGAACCTGGTGTGCTGAGGTTTGCTTACCTGGGAAAAGGGTCAGCACTAGTGTTCAGGGGCCTGTGGCCCGGAGTGACCGGCCGTCTGCCACCTGATGTTCTGCGTTGTGCAGGATGCCTCCTGGACCAAAGTTGCTACGACCAAAAAATCAGGCTTGTTTCAGAGTCCCAAGCGCCTGCAGCAATCTGCCACACCAACCTGGGCTGCTGAGGTTTGCTTACCTGGGAAAAGGGTCAGCACTAGTGTTCAGGGGCCTGTGGCCCGGAGTGACCGGCTGTCTGCTGAATGTCCGCATTGCGCAGGATGCCTCGTGGATCCAAGCTGCCACCACTGCAAAGTCAGGCTGGTTTGAGAGTCAGAAATGCCTGCAGCAACCTGCCATCAGAAACCTGAACTGGTGAGTTACACTTCCTTGTGTAGATTTGGCATTGGTATTCTGTGCCCAGGGGCCCTTAGTGGCCGTCTGCCTGCTGAAATTCGGTCTTGCGCAGGATGCCTCCGGCATGCAAGCTGCCACCACCTTTTAGTCAGGCAGGCTTGAGAGTCACACATGGCTGCAGCACCCTGCGAACAGAAACCTGAGCTGGTGAGTTACACTTCCTTGTGTAGAGGGTGGCATTTCTCTCGTGTGCCCAGGGGCCCTTAGTGGCCGGCTGCCTGCTGAAATGCTGCATTGCCAAATACGCCGTGCAGACCCAAGCTGGCACCAGTTACAACTCCAGCCCTTTGGCCTTGGCACGTGTCTCCTGCCATGTGCCACATGAACCTGGTGTGCTGAGTTTTGCTTACCTGGGAAAAGGGTCAGCATTAGTGTTCAGGGGCCTGTGGCCCTGAGTGACCGGCCGTCTGCCACCTGATGTTCTGCGTTGTGCAGGATGCCTCCTGGACCAAAGTTGCTACCACCACAAAATCAGGCTGGTTTCAGAGTCCCAAGCGCCTGCAGCAATCTGCCACACCAACCTGGGCTGCTGAGGTTTGCTTACCTGGGAAAAGGGTCAGCACTAGTGTTCAGGGGCCTGTGGCCCGGAGTGACCGGCTGTCTGCTGAATGTCCGCATTGCGCAGGATGCCTCGTGGATCCAAGCTGCCACCACTGCAAAGTCAGGCTGGTTTCAGAGTCAGAAATGCCTGCAGCACCCTGCCATCAGAAACCTGAGCTGGTGAGTTACACTTAGCTGTGTAAAGGGCGGCATTGGTGTTCCGGAGGCCCAGGGGCCGTTAGTGGCCGGCTGCCTGCTGAAATGCTGCATTGCCAAATACGCCGTGCAGACCCAAGCTGGCACCAGTTCCAACTCCAGCCCTTTGGCCTCGGCACGTGTCTCCTGCCATCTGCCACATGAACCTGGACTGCTGAGTTGTGCTTACCTGGGAAAAGGGTCAGCACTAGTGTTCAGGGGCCTGTGGCCCGGAGTGACCGGCCGTCTGCCACCTGATGTTCTGCGTTGTGCAGGATGCCTCCCGGACCAAAGTTGCTACGACCAAAAAATCAGGCTGGTTTCAGAGTCCCAAGCGCCTGCAGCAATCTGCCACACCAACCTGGGCTGCTGAGGTTTGCTTACCTGGGAAAAGGGTAGCACTAATTTTAAGGGGCCTGTGGCGTGGAGTGACCGGCTGCCTTCTGAAATTCCGCCTTGCGCAGGATGCCTCCTGGACGCAAGCTGCCACCACTGCAAAGTCAGGCTGGTTTGAGAGTCAGAAATGCCTGCAGCACCCTGCCATCAGAAACCTGAGCTGGTGAGTTACACTTAGCTGTGTAAAGGGCGGCATTGGTGTTCAGGAGGCCCAGGGGCTGTTAGTGGCCGGCTGCCTGCTGAAATGCTGCATTGCCAAATACGCCGTGCAGACCCAAGCTGGCACCAGTCCCAACTCCAGCCATTTGACCTCGGCACGTGTCTCCTGCCATCTGCCACATGAACCTGGTGTGCTGAGGTTTGCTTACCTGGGAAAAGGGTCAGCACTAGTGTTCAGGGGCCTGTGGCCCGGAGCGACCGGCTGTCTGCTGAATGTCCGCATTGCGCAGGATGCCTCGTGGATCCAAGCTGCCACCACTGCAAAGTCAGGCTGGTTTGAGAGTCAGAAATGCCTGCAGCAACCTGCCATCAGGAAACTGAGCTGGTGAGTTACACTTCCTTGTGTGGAGGGTGGCATTTCTCTCCTGTGCCCAGGGGCCCTTAGTGGCCGGCTGCCTGCTGCAATTTCTGCATTGCCAAATACGCCGTGCAGACCCAAGCTGGCACCAGTTCCAACTCCAGCCCTTTGGCCTCGGCACGTGTCTCCTGCCATCTGCCACATGAACCTGGTGTGCTGAGGTTTGCTTACCTGGGAAAAGGGTCAGCATTAGTGTTCAGGGGCCTGTGGCCCGGAGTGACCGGCCGTCTGCCACCTGATGTTCTGCGTTGTGCAGGATGCCTCCCGGACCAAAGTTGCTACGACCAAAAAATCAGGCTTGTTTCAGAGTCCCAAGCGCCTGCAGCAATCTGCCACACCAACCTGGGCTGCTGAGGTTTGCTTACCTGGGAAAAGGGTCAGCACTAGTGTTCAGGGGCCTGTGGCCCGGAGTGACCGGCTGTCTGCTGAATGTCCGCATTGCGCAGGATGCCTCGTGGATCCAAGCTGCCACCACTGCAAAGTCAGGCTGGTTTGAGAGTCAGAAATGCCTGCAGCAACCTGCCATCAGAAACCTGAACTGGTGAGTTACACTTCCTTGTGTAGATTTGGCATTGGTATTCTGTGCCCAGGGGCCCTTAGTGGCCGTCTGCCTGCTGAAATTCGGTCTTGCGCAGGATGCCTCCGGCATGCAAGCTGCCACCACCTTTTAGTCAGGCAGGCTTGAGAGTCACACATGGCTGCAGCACCCTGCGAACAGAAACCTGAGCTGGTGAGTTACACTTCCTTGTGTAGAGGGTGGCATTTCTCTCGTGTGCCCAGGGGCCCTTAGTGGCCGGCTGCCTGCTGAAATGCTGCATTGCCAAATACGCCGTGCAGACCCAAGCTGGCACCAGTTACAACTCCAGCCCTTTGGCCTTGGCACGTGTCTCCTGCCATGTGCCACATGAACCTGGTGTGCTGAGTTTTGCTTACCTGGGAAAAGGGTCAGCATTAGTGTTCAGGGGCCTGTGGCCCTGAGTGACCGGCCGTCTGCCACCTGATGTTCTGCGTTGTGCAGGATGCCTCCTGGACCAAAGTTGCTACCACCACAAAATCAGGCTGGTTTCAGAGTCCCAAGCGCCTGCAGCAATCTGCCACACCAACCTGGGCTGCTGAGGTTTGCTTACCTGGGAAAAGGGTCAGCACTAGTGTTCAGGGGCCTGTGGCCCGGAGTGACCGGCTGTCTGCTGAATGTCCGCATTGCGCAGGATGCCTCGTGGATCCAAGCTGCCACCACTGCAAAGTCAGGCTGGTTTCAGAGTCAGAAATGCCTGCAGCACCCTGCCATCAGAAACCTGAGCTGGTGAGTTACACTTAGCTGTGTAAAGGGCGGCATTGGTGTTCCGGAGGCCCAGGGGCCGTTAGTGGCCGGCTGCCTGCTGAAATGCTGCATTGCCAAATACGCCGTGCAGACCCAAGCTGGCACCAGTTCCAACTCCAGCCCTTTGGCCTCGGCACGTGTCTCCTGCCATCTGCCACATGAACCTGGACTGCTGAGTTGTGCTTACCTGGGAAAAGGGTCAGCATTAGTGTTCAGGGGCCTGTGGCCCGGAGTGACCGGCCGTCTGCCACCTGATGTTCTGCGTTGTGCAGGATGCCTCCCGGACCAAAGTTGCTACGACCAAAAAATCAGGCTGGTTTCAGAGTCCCAAGCGCCTGCAGCAATCTGCCACACCAACCTGGGCTGCTGAGGTTTGCTTACCTGGGAAAAGGGTCAGCACTAGTGTTCAGGGGCCTGTGGCCCGGAGCGACCGGCTGTCTGCTGAATGTCCGCATTGCGCAGGATGCCGCCTGGACGCAAGCTGCCACCACTGCAAAGTCAGGCTGGTTTGAGAGTCAGAAATGCCTGCAGCACCCTGCCATCAGAAACCTGAGCTGGTGAGTAACACTTCCCTGTGTAAAGAGCAGCATTGGTGTTCAGGAGGCCCAGGGGCTGTTAGTGGCCGTATGCCTGCTGAAATGCTGCATTGCCAAATACGCCGTGCAGACCCAAGCTGGCACCAGTTCCAACTCCAGCCCTTTGGCCTCGGCACGTGTCTCCTGCCATGTGCCACATGAACCTGGTGTGCTGAGGTTTGCTTACCTGGGAAAAGGGTCAGCATTAGTGTTCAGGGGCCTGTGGCCTGGAGTGACCGGCTGCCTGCTGAAATTCCGCATTGCGCAGGATGCCTCGTGGATCCAAGCAGCCACCACCGCAAGGTCCGGCAGGTTTAAGAGTCACAAATGCCTGCAGCAACCTGCCATCAGGAAACTGAGCTGGTGAGTTACACTTCCTTGTGTAGAGGGTGGCATTTCTCTCCTGTGCCCAGGGGCCCTTAGTGGCCGGCGGCCTCCTGCAATTTCTGCATTGCCAAATACGCCGTGCAGACCCAAGCTGGCACCAGTTCCAACTCCAGCCCTTTGGCCTCAGCACGTGTCTCCTGCCATCTGCCACATGAACCTGGACTGCTGAGTTGTGCTTACCTGGGAAAAGGGTCAGCACTAGTGTTCAGGGGCCTGTGGCCCGGAGTGACCGGCCGTCTGCCACCTGATGTTCTGCGTTGTGCAGGATGCCTCCCGGACCAAAGTTGCTACGACCAAAAAATCAGGCTGGTTTCAGAGTCCCAAGCGCCTGCAGCAATCTGCCACACCAACCTGGGCTGCTGAGGTTTGCTTACCTGGGAAAAGGGTAGCACTAATTTTAAGGGGCCTGTGGCGTGGAGTGACCGGCTGCCTTCTGAAATTCCGCCTTGCGCAGGATGCCTCCTGGACGCAAGCTGCCACCACTGCAAAGTCAGGCTGGTTTGAGAGTCAGAAATGCCTGCAGCACCCTGCCATCAGAAACCTGAGCTGGTGAGTTACACTTAGCTGTGTAAAGGGCGGCATTGGTGTTCAGGAGGCCCAGCAGGCCGTTAGTGGCCGGCTGCCTGCTGAAATGCTGCATTGCCAAATACGCCTAGCAGACCCAAGCTGGCACCAGTCCCAACTCCAGCCATTTGACCTCGGCACGTGTCTCCTGCCATCTGCCACATGAACCTGGTGTGCTGAGGTTTGCTTACCTGGGAAAAGGGTCAGCACTAGTGTTCAGGGGCCTGTGGCCCGGAGCGACCGGCTGTCTGCTGAATGTCCGCATTGCGCAGGATGCCTCGTGGATCCAAGCTGCCACCACTGCAAAGTCAGGCTGGTTTGAGAGTCAGAAATGCCTGCAGCAACCTGCCATCAGAAACCTGAACTGGTGAGTTACACTTCCTTGTGTAGATTTGGCATTGGTATTCTGTGCCCAGGGGCCCTTAGTGGCCGTCTGCCTGCTGAAATTCGGTCTTGCGCAGGATGCCTCCGGCATGCAAGCTGCCACCACCTTTTAGTCAGGCAGGCTTGAGAGTCACACATGGCTGCAGCACCCTGCGAACAGAAACCTGAGCTGGTGAGTTACACTTCCTTGTGTAGAGGGTGGCATTTCTCTCGTGTGCCCAGGGGCCCTTAGTGGCCGGCTGCCTGCTGAAATGCTGCATTGCCAAATACGCCGTGCAGACCCAAGCTGGCACCAGTTACAACTCCAGCCCTTTGGCCTTGGCACGTGTCTCCTGCCATGTGCCACATGAACCTGGTGTGCTGAGTTTTGCTTACCTGGGAAAAGGGTCAGCATTAGTGTTCAGGGGCCTGTGGCCCTGAGTGACCGGCCGTCTGCCACCTGATGTTCTGCGTTGTGCAGGATGCCTCCTGGACCAAAGTTGCTACCACCACAAAATCAGGATGGTTTCAGAGTCCCAAGCGCCTGCAGCAATCTGCCACACCAACCTGGGCTGCTGAGGTTTGCTTACCTGGGAAAAGGGTCAGCACTAGTGTTCAGGGGCCTGTGGCCCGGAGTGACCGGCTGTCTGCTGAATGTCCGCATTGCGCAGGATGCCTCCTGGACCTACGCTGCAATCTGTGCCGAGTCCAGCTCGTTTGAGAGTCCCAAGCGCCTCCATCAATCTGGCACACCAACCTGGGCTGCTGAGGTTTGCTTACCTGGGAAAAGGGTCAGCACTAGTGTTCAGGGGCCTGTGGCGTGGAGTGACCGGCTGCCTGCTGAAATTCCGCATTGCGCAGGATGCCTCCTGGACCTACGCTGCAATCTGTGCCGAGTCCAGCTCGTTTGAGAGTCCCAAGCGCCTCCATCAATCTGGCACACCAACCTGGGCTGCTGAGGTTTGCTTACCTGGGAAAAGGGTCAGCACTAGTGTTCAGGGGCCTGTGGCGTGGAGTGACCGGCTGCCTGCTGAAATTCCGCATTGCGCAGGATGCCTCGTGGATCCAAGCTGCCACCACTGCAAAGTCAGGCTGGTTTGAGAGTCAGAAATGCCTGCAGCACCCTGTGATCAGAAACCTGAGCTGGTGAGTTACACTTATCTGTGTAAAGGGCGGCATTGGTGTTCAGGAGGCCCAGGGGCCGTTAGTGGCCGGCTGCCTGCTGAAATGCTGCATTGCCAAATACGCCGTGCAGACCCAAGCTGGCACCAGTTCCAACTCCAGCCCTTTGGCCTCGGCACGTGTCTCCTGCCATGTGCCACATGAACCTGGTGTGCTGAGTTCTGCTTACCTGGGAAAAGGGTCAGCACTAGTGTTCAGGGGCCTGTGGCCCGGAGTGACCGGCCGTCTGCCACCTGATGTTCTGCGTTGTGCAGGATGCCTCCCGGACCAAAGTTGCTACGACCACAAAATGAGGCTGGTTTCAGAGTCCCAAGCGCCTGCAGCAATCTGGCACACCAACCTGGGCTGCTGAGGTTTGCTTACCTGGGAAAAGGGTAGCACTAATTTTAAGGGGCCTGTGGCGTGGAGTGACCGGCTGCCTTCTGAAATTCCGCCTTGCGCAGGATGCCTCCTGGACGCATGCTGCCACCACTGCAAAGTCAGGCTGGTTTGAGAGTCAGAAATGCCTGCAGCACCCTGCCATCAGAAACCTGAGCTGGTGAGTTACACTTAGCTGTGTAAAGGGCGGCATTGGTGTTCAGGAGGCCCAGGGGCTGTTAGTGGCCGGATGCCTGCTGAAATGCTGCATTGCCAAATACGCCGTGCAGACCCAAGCTGGCACCAGTTCCAACTCCAGCCATTTGACCTCGGCACGTGTCTCCTGCCATGTGCCACATGAACCTGGTGTGCTGAGGTTTGCTTACCTGGGAAAAGGGTCAGCATTAGTGTTCAGGGGCCTGTGGCCTGGAGTGACCGGCTGCCTGCTGAAATTCCGCATTGCGCAGGATGCCTCGTGGATCCAAGCTGCCACCACCGCAAGGTCCGGCAGGTTTAAGAGTCACAAATGCCTGCAGCAACCTGCCATCAGGAAACTGAGCGGGTGAGTTACACTTCCTTGTGTAGAGGGTGGCATTTCTCTCCTGTGCCCAGGGGCCCTTAGTGGCCGGCTGCCTGCTGAAATGCTGCATTGCCAACTAGTGTTCAGGGGCCTGTGGCGTGGAGTGACCGGCTGTCTGCTTAATGTCCGCATTGCGCAGGATGCCTCGTGGATCCAAGCTGCCACCACTGCAAAGTCAGGCTGGTTTGAGAGTCAGAAATGCCTGCAGCACCCTGCCATCAGAAACCTGAGCTGGTGAGTTACACTTAGCTGTGTAAAGGGCGGCATTGGTGTTCAGGAGGCCCAGGGGCTGTTAGTGGCCGGCTGCCTGCTGAAATGCTGCATTGCCAAATACGCCTAGCAGACCCAAGCTGGCACCAGTTCCAACTCCAGCCCTTTGGCCTCGGCACGTGTCTCCTGCCATCTGCCACATGAACCTGGACTGCTGAGTTGTGCTTACCTGGGAAAAGGGTCAGCACTAGTGTTCAGGGGCCTGTGGCCCTGAGTGACCGGCCGTCTGCCACCTGATGTTCTGCGTTGTGCAGGATGCCTCCCGGACCAAAGTTGCTACGACCAAAAAATCAGGCTGGTTTCAGAGTCCCAAGCGCCTGCAGCAATCTGCCACACCAACCTGGGCTGCTGAGGTTTGCTTACCTGGGAAAAGGGTAGCACTAATTTTAAGGGGCCTGTGGCGTGGAGTGACCGGCTGCCTTCTGAAATTCCGCCTTGCGCAGGATGCCTCCTGGACGCAAGCTGCCACCACTGCAAAGTCAGGCTGGTTTGAGAGTCAGAAATGCCTGCAGCAACCTGCCATCAGAAACCTGAACTGGTGAGTTACACTTCCTTGTGTAGATTTGGCATTGGTATTCTGTGCCCAGGGGCCCTTAGTGGCCGTCTGCCTGCTGAAATTCGGCCTTGCGCAGGATGCCTCCGGCATGCAAGCTGCCACCACCTTTTAGTCAGGCAGGCTTGAGAGTCACACATGGCTGCAGCACCCTGCGAACAGAAACCTGAGCTGGTGAGTTACACTTCCTTGTGTAGAGGGTGGCATTTCTCTCCTGTGCCCAGGGGCCCTTAGTGGCCGGCTGCCTGCTGCAATTTCTGCATTGCCAAATACGCCGTGCAGACCCAAGCTGGCACCAGTTCCAACTCCAGCCCTTTGGCCTCGGCACGTGTCTCCTGCCATCTGCCACATGAACCTGGTGTGCTGAGGTTTGCTTACCTGGGAAAAGGGTCAGCACTAGTGTTCAGGGGCCTGTGGCCCTGAGTGACCGGCCATCTGCCACCTGATGTTCTGCGTTGTGCAGGATGCCTCCTGGACCAAAGTTCCTATCACCAAAAAATCAGGCTGGTTTCAGAGTCCGAAGCGCCTGCAGCAATCTGGCACACGAACCTGGGCTGCTGAGGTTTGCTTACCTGGGAAAAGGGTCAGCACTAGTGTTCAGGGGCCCTGTGGCCCTGAGTGACCGGCTGTCTGTGACCTGATGTTCTGCGTTGTGCAGGATGCCTCCTGGACCAAAGTTGCTACCACCACAAAATCAGGCTGGTTTCAGAGTCCCAAGCGCCTGCAGCAATCTGCCACACCAACCTGGGCTGCTGAGGTTTGCTTACCTGGGAAAAGGGTCAGCACTAGTGTTCAGGGGCCTGTGGCCCGGAGTGACCGGCTGTCTGCTGAATGTCCGCATTGCGCAGGATGCCTCGTGGATCCAAGCTGCCACCACTGCAAAGTCAGGCTGGTTTCAGAGTCAGAAATGCCTGCAGCACCCTGTGATCAGAAACCTGAGCTGGTGAGTTACACTTAGCTGTGTAAAGGGCGGCATTGGTGTTCAGGAGGCCCAGGGGCCGTTAGTGGCCGGCTGCCTGCTGAAATGCTGCATTGCCAAATACGCCGTGCAGACCCAAGCTGGCACCAGTTCCAACTCCAGCCCTTTGGCCTCGGCACGTGTCTCCTGCCATCTGCCACATGAACCTGGACTGCTGAGTTGTGCTTACCTGGGAAAAGGGTCAGCACTAGTGTTCAGGGGCCTGTGGCCCGGAGTGACCGGCCGTCTGCCACCTGATGTTCTGCGTTGTGCAGGATGCCTCCCGGACCAAAGTTGCTACGACCAAAAAATCAGGCTGGTTTCAGAGTCCCAAGCGCCTGCAGCAATCTGCCACACCAACCTGGGCTGCTGAGGTTTGCTTACCTGGGAAAAGGGTAGCACTAATTTTAAGGGGCCTGTGGCGTGGAGTGACCGGCTGCCTTCTGAAATTCCGCCTTGCGCAGGATGCCTCCTGGACGCAAGCTGCCACCACTGCAAAGTCAGGCTGGTTTGAGAGTCAGAAATGCCTGCAGCACCCTGCCATCAGAAACCTGAGCTGGTGAGTTACACTTAGCTGTGTAAAGGGCGGCATTGGTGTTCAGGAGGCCCAGGGGCTGTTAGTGGCCGGCTGCCTGCTGAAATGCTGCATTGCCAAATATGCTTAGCAGACCCAAGCTGGCACCAGTTCCAACTCCAGCCATTTGACCTCGGCACGTGTCTCCTGCCATCTGCCACATGAACCTGGTGTGCTGAGGTTTGCTTACCTGGGAAAAGGGTCAGCACTAGTGTTCAGGGGCCTGTGGCCCGGAGTGACCGGCTGCCTGCTGAAATTCCGCATTGCGCAGGATGCCTCGTGGATCCGAGCTGCCACCACTGCAAAGTCAGGCTGGTTTGAGAGTCAGAAATGCCTGCAGCAACCTGCCATCAGAAACCTGAACTGGTGAGTTACACTTCCTTGTGTAGATTTGGCATTGGTATTCTGTGCCCAGGGGCCCTTAGTGGCCGTCTGCCTGCTGAAATTCGGTCTTGCGCAGGATGCCTCCGGCATGCAAGCTGCCACCACCTTTTAGTCAGGCAGGCTTGAGAGTCACACATGGCTGCAGCACCCTGCGAACAGAAACCTGAGCTGGTGAGTTACACTTCCTTGTGTAGAGGGTGGCATTTCTCTCGTGTGCCCAGGGGCCCTTAGTGGCCGGCTGCCTGCTGAAATGCTGCATTGCCAAATACGCCGTGCAGACCCAAGCTGGCACCAGTTCCAACTCCAGCCCTTTGGCCTCGGCACGTGTCTCCTGCCATGTGCCACATGAACCTGGTGTGCTGAGTTTTGCTTACCTGGGAAAAGGGTCAGCATTAGTGTTCAGGGGCCTGTGGCCCTGAGTGACCGGCCGTCTGCCACCTGATGTTCTGCGTTGTGCAGGATGCCTCCCGGACCAAAGTTCCTACCACCATAAAATCAGGCTGGTTTCAGAGTCCCAAGCGCCTGCAGCAATCTGCCACACCAACCTGGGCTGCTGAGGTTTGCTTACCTGGGAAAAGGGTCAGCACTAGTGTTCAGGGGCCTGTGGCCCGGAGCGACCGGCTGTCTGCTGAATGTCCGCATTGCGCAGGATGCCGCCTGGACGCAAGCTGCCACCACTGCAAAGTCAGGCTGGTTTGAGAGTCAGAAATGCCTGCAGCACCCTGCCATCAGAAACCTGAGCTGGTGAGTAACACTTCCCTGTGTAAAGGGCGGCATTGTTGTTCAGGAGGCCCAGGGGCTGTTAGTGGCCGGATGCCTGCTGAAATGCTGCATTGCCAAATACGCCGTGCAGACCCAAGCTGGCACCAGTTCCAACTCCAGCCATTTGACCTCGGCACGTGTCTCCTGCCATCTGCCACATGAACCTGGTGTGCTGAGGTTTGCTTACCTGGGAAAAGGGTCAGCACTACTGTTCAGGGGCCTGTGGCGTGGAGTGACAGGCTGCCTGCTGAAATTCCGCATTGCGCAGGATGCCTCGTGGATCCAAGCTGCCACCACCGCAAGGTCCGGCAGGTTTAAGAGTCACAAATGCCTGCAGCAACCTGCCATCAGGAAACTGAGCTGGTGAGTTACACTTCCTTGTGTGGAGGGTGGCATTTCTCTCCTGTGCCCAGGGGCCCTTAGTGGCCGGCTGCCTGCTGCAATTTCTGCATTGCCAAATACGCCGTGCAGACCCAAGCTGGCACCAGTTCCAACTCCAGCCCTTTGGCCTCGGCACGTGTCTCCTGCCATCTGCCACATGAACCTGGTGTGCTGAGGTTTGCTTACCTGGGAAAAGGGTCAGCACTAGTGTTCAGGGGCCTGTGGCCCGGAGTGACCGGCCGTCTGCCACCTGATGTTCTGCGTTGTGCAGGATGCCTCCTGGACCAAAGTTGCTACGACCAAAAAATCAGGCTTGTTTCAGAGTCCCAAGCGCCTGCAGCAATCTGCCACACCAACCTGGGCTGCTGAGGTTTGCTTACCTGGGAAAAGGGTCAGCACTAGTGTTCAGGGGCCTGTGGCCCGGAGTGACCGGCTGTCTGCTGAATGTCCGCATTGCGCAGGATGCCTCGTGGATCCAAGCTGCCACCACTGCAAAGTCAGGCTGGTTTGAGAGTCAGAAATGCCTGCAGCAACCTGCCATCAGAAACCTGAACTGGTGAGTTACACTTCCTTGTGTAGATTTGGCATTGGTATTCTGTGCCCAGGGGCCCTTAGTGGCCGTCTGCCTGCTGAAATTCGGTCTTGCGCAGGATGCCTCCGGCATGCAAGCTGCCACCACCTTTTAGTCAGGCAGGCTTGAGAGTCACACATGGCTGCAGCACCCTGCGAACAGAAACCTGAGCTGGTGAGTTACACTTCCTTGTGTAGAGGGTGGCATTTCTCTCGTGTGCCCAGGGGCCCTTAGTGGCCGGCTGCCTGCTGAAATGCTGCATTGCCAAATACGCCGTGCAGACCCAAGCTGGCACCAGTTACAACTCCAGCCCTTTGGCCTTGGCACGTGTCTCCTGCCATGTGCCACATGAACCTGGTGTGCTGAGTTTTGCTTACCTGGGAAAAGGGTCAGCATTAGTGTTCAGGGGCCTGTGGCCCTGAGTGACCGGCCGTCTGCCACCTGATGTTCTGCGTTGTGCAGGATGCCTCCTGGACCAAAGTTGCTACCACCACAAAATCAGGCTGGTTTCAGAGTCCCAAGCGCCTGCAGCAATCTGCCACACCAACCTGGGCTGCTGAGGTTTGCTTACCTGGGAAAAGGGTCAGCACTAGTGTTCAGGGGCCTGTGGCCCGGAGTGACCGGCTGTCTGCTGAATGTCCGCATTGCGCAGGATGCCTCGTGGATCCAAGCTGCCACCACTGCAAAGTCAGGCTGGTTTCAGAGTCAGAAATGCCTGCAGCACCCTGCCATCAGAAACCTGAGCTGGTGAGTTACACTTAGCTGTGTAAAGGGCGGCATTGGTGTTCCGGAGGCCCAGGGGCCGTTAGTGGCCGGCTGCCTGCTGAAATGCTGCATTGCCAAATACGCCGTGCAGACCCAAGCTGGCACCAGTTCCAACTCCAGCCCTTTGGCCTCGGCACGTGTCTCCTGCCATCTGCCACATGAACCTGGACTGCTGAGTTGTGCTTACCTGGGAAAAGGGTCAGCACTAGTGTTCAGGGGCCTGTGGCCCGGAGTGACCGGCCGTCTGCCACCTGATGTTCTGCGTTGTGCAGGATGCCTCCCGGACCAAAGTTGCTACGACCAAAAAATCAGGCTGGTTTCAGAGTCCCAAGCGCCTGCAGCAATCTGCCACACCAACCTGGGCTGCTGAGGTTTGCTTACCTGGGAAAAGGGTAGCACTAATTTTAAGGGGCCTGTGGCGTGGAGTGACCGGCTGCCTTCTGAAATTCCGCCTTGCGCAGGATGCCTCCTGGACGCAAGCTGCCACCACTGCAAAGTCAGGCTGGTTTGAGAGTCAGAAATGCCTGCAGCACCCTGCCATCAGAAACCTGAGCTGGTGAGTTACACTTAGCTGTGTAAAGGGCGGCATTGGTGTTCAGGAGGCCCAGGGGCTGTTAGTGGCCGGCTGCCTGCTGAAATGCTGCATTGCCAAATATGCCTAGCAGACCCAAGCTGGCACCAGTCCCAACTCCAGCCATTTGACCTCGGCACGTGTCTCCTGCCATCTGCCACATGAACCTGGTGTGCTGAGGTTTGCTTACCTGGGAAAAGGGTCAGCACTAGTGTTCAGGGGCCTGTGGCCCGGAGTGACCGGCTGTCTGCTGAATGTCCGCATTGCGCTGGATGCCTCGTGGATCCAAGCTGCCACCACTGCAAAGTCAGGCTGGTTTGAGAGTCAGAAATGCCTGCAGCAACCTGCCATCAGGAAACTGAGCTGGTGAGTTACACTTCCTTGTGTGGAGGGTGGCATTTCTCTCCTGTGCCCAGGGGCCCTTAGTGGCCGGCTGCCTGCTGCAATTTCTGCATTGCCAAATACGCCGTGCAGACCCAAGCTGGCACCAGTTCCAACTCCAGCCCTTTGGCCTCGGCACGTGTCTCCTGCCATCTGCCACATGAACCTGGTGTGCTGAGGTTTGCTTACCTGGGAAAAGGGTCAGCATTAGTGTTCAGGGGCCTGTGGCCCGGAGTGACCGGCCGTCTGCCACCTGATGTTCTGCGTTGTGCAGGATGCCTCCCGGACCAAAGTTGCTACGACCAAAAAATCAGGCTTGTTTCAGAGTCCCAAGCGCCTGCAGCAATCTGCCACACCAACCTGGGCTGCTGAGGTTTGCTTACCTGGGAAAAGGGTCAGCACTAGTGTTCAGGGGCCTGTGGCCCGGAGTGACCGGCTGTCTGCTGAATGTCCGCATTGCGCAGGATGCCTCGTGGATCCAAGCTGCCACCACTGCAAAGTCAGGCTGGTTTGAGAGTCAGAAATGCCTGCAGCAACCTGCCATCAGAAACCTGAACTGGTGAGTTACACTTCCTTGTGTAGATTTGGCATTGGTATTCTGTGCCCAGGGGCCCTTAGTGGCCGTCTGCCTGCTGAAATTCGGTCTTGCGCAGGATGCCTCCGGCATGCAAGCTGCCACCACCTTTTAGTCAGGCAGGCTTGAGAGTCACACATGGCTGCAGCACCCTGCGAACAGAAACCTGAGCTGGTGAGTTACACTTCCTTGTGTAGAGGGTGGCATTTCTCTCGTGTGCCCAGGGGCCCTTAGTGGCCGGCTGCCTGCTGAAATGCTGCATTGCCAAATACGCCGTGCAGACCCAAGCTGGCACCAGTTACAACTCCAGCCCTTTGGCCTTGGCACGTGTCTCCTGCCATGTGCCACATGAACCTGGTGTGCTGAGTTTTGCTTACCTGGGAAAAGGGTCAGCATTAGTGTTCAGGGGCCTGTGGCCCTGAGTGACCGGCCGTCTGCCACCTGATGTTCTGCGTTGTGCAGGATGCCTCCTGGACCAAAGTTGCTACCACCACAAAATCAGGCTGGTTTCAGAGTCCCAAGCGCCTGCAGCAATCTGCCACACCAACCTGGGCTGCTGAGGTTTGCTTACCTGGGAAAAGGGTCAGCACTAGTGTTCAGGGGCCTGTGGCCCGGAGTGACCGGCTGTCTGCTGAATGTCCGCATTGCGCAGGATGCCTCGTGGATCCAAGCTGCCACCACTGCAAAGTCAGGCTGGTTTCAGAGTCAGAAATGCCTGAAGCACCCTGCCATCAGAAACCTGAGCTGGTGAGTTACACTTAGCTGTGTAAAGGGCGGCATTGGTGTTCCGGAGGCCCAGGGGCCGTTAGTGGCCGGCTGCCTGCTGAAATGCTGCATTGCCAAATACGCCGTGCAGACCCAAGCTGGCACCAGTTCCAACTCCAGCCCTTTGGCCTCGGCACGTGTCTCCTGCCATCTGCCACATGAACCTGGACTGCTGAGTTGTGCTTACCTGGGAAAAGGGTCAGCACTAGTGTTCAGGGGCCTGTGGCCCGGAGTGACCGGCCGTCTGCCACCTGATGTTCTGCGTTGTGCAGGATGCCTCCCGGACCAAAGTTGCTACGACCAAAAAATCAGGCTGGTTTCAGAGTCCCAAGCGCCTGCAGCAATCTGCCACACCAACCTGGGCTGCTGAGGTTTGCTTACCTGGGAAAAGGGTCAGCACTAGTGTTCAGGGGCCTGTGGCCCGGAGCGACCGGCTGTCTGCTGAATGTCCGCATTGCGCAGGATGCCGCCTGGACGCAAGCTGCCACCACTGCAAAGTCAGGCTGGTTTGAGAGTCAGAAATGCCTGCAGCACCCTGCCATCAGAAACCTGAGCTGGTGAGTAACACTTCCCTGTGTAAAGAGCAGCATTGGTGTTCAGGAGGCCCAGGGGCTGTTAGTGGCCGTATGCCTGCTGAAATGCTGCATTGCCAAATACGCCGTGCAGACCCAAGCTGGCACCAGTTCCAACTCCAGCCCTTTGGCCTCGGCACGTGTCTCCTGCCATGTGCCACATGAACCTGGTGTGCTGAGGTTTGCTTACCTGGGAAAAGGGTCAGCATTAGTGTTCAGGGGCCTGTGGCCTGGAGTGACCGGCTGCCTGCTGAAATTCCGCATTGCGCAGGATGCCTCGTGGATCCAAGCAGCCACCACCGCAAGGTCCGGCAGGTTTAAGAGTCACAAATGCCTGCAGCAACCTGCCATCAGGAAACTGAGCTGGTGAGTTACACTTCCTTGTGTAGAGGGTGGCATTTCTCTCCTGTGCCCAGGGGCCCTTAGTGGCCGGCTGCCTCCTGCAATTTCTGCATTGCCAAATACGCCGTGCAGACCCAAGCTGGCACCAGTTCCAACTCCAGCCCTTTGGCCTCAGCACGTGTCTCCTGCCATCTGCCACATGAACCTGGACTGCTGAGTTGTGCTTACCTGGGAAAAGGGTCAGCACTAGTGTTCAGGGGCCTGTGGCCCGGAGTGACCGGCCGTCTGCCACCTGATGTTCTGCGTTGTGCAGGATGCCTCCCGGACCAAAGTTGCTACGACCAAAAAATCAGGCTGGTTTCAGAGTCCCAAGCGCCTGCAGCAATCTGCCACACCAACCTGGGCTGCTGAGGTTTGCTTACCTGGGAAAAGGGTAGCACTAATTTTAAGGGGCCTGTGGCGTGGAGTGACCGGCTGCCTTCTGAAATTCCGCCTTGCGCAGGATGCCTCCTGGACGCAAGCTGCCACCACTGCAAAGTCAGGCTGGTTTGAGAGTCAGAAATGCCTGCAGCACCCTGCCATCAGAAACCTGAGCTGGTGAGTTACACTTAGCTGTGTAAAGGGCGGCATTGGTGTTCAGGAGGCCCAGCAGGCCGTTAGTGGCCGGCTGCCTGCTGAAATGCTGCATTGCCAAATACGCCTAGCAGACCCAAGCTGGCACCAGTCCCAACTCCAGCCATTTGACCTCGGCACGTGTCTCCTGCCATCTGCCACATGAACCTGGTGTGCTGAGGTTTGCTTACCTGGGAAAAGGGTCAGCACTAGTGTTCAGGGGCCTGTGGCCCGGAGCGACCGGCTGCCTGCTGAATGTCCGCATTGCGCAGGATGCCTCGTGGATCCAAGCTGCCACCACTGCAAAGTCAGGCTGGTTTGAGAGTCAGAAATGCCTGCAGCAACCTGCCATCAGAAACCTGAACTGGTGAGTTACACTTCCTTGTGTAGATTTGGCATTGGTATTCTGTGCCCAGGGGCCCTTAGTGGCCGTCTGCCTGCTGAAATTCGGTCTTGCGCAGGATGCCTCCGGCATGCAAGCTGCCACCACCTTTTAGTCAGGCAGGCTTGAGAGTCACACATGGCTGCAGCACCCTGCGAACAGAAACCTGAGCTGGTGAGTTACACTTCCTTGTGTAGAGGGTGGCATTTCTCTCCTGTGCCCAGGGGCCCTTAGTGGCCGGCTGCCTGCTGAAATGCTGCATTGCCAAATACGCCGTGCAGACCCAAGCTGGCACCAGTTCCAACTCCAGCCATTTGACCTCGGCACGTGTCTCCTGCCATCTGCCACATGAACCTGGTGTGCTGAGGTTTGCTTACCTGGGAAAAGGGTCAGCACTAGTGTTCAGGGGCCTGTGGCCCGGAGTGACCGGCTGCCTGCTGAAATTCCGCATTGCGCAGGATGCCTCGTGGATCCGAGCTGCCACCACTGCAAAGTCAGGCTGGTTTGAGAGTCAGAAATGCCTGCAGCAACCTGCCATCAGAAACCTGAACTGGTGAGTTACACTTCCTTGTGTAGATTTGGCATTGGTATTCTGTGCCCAGGGGCCCTTAGTGGCCGTCTGCCTGCTGAAATTCGGTCTTGCGCAGGATGCCTCCGGCATGCAAGCTGCCACCACCTTTTAGTCAGGCAGGCTTGAGAGTCACACATGGCTGCAGCACCCTGCGAACAGAAACCTGAGCTGGTGAGTTACACTTCCTTGTGTAGAGGGTGGCATTTCTCTCGTGTGCCCAGGGGCCCTTAGTGGCCGGCTGCCTGCTGAAATGCTGCATTGCCAAATACGCCGTGCAGACCCAAGCTGGCACCAGTTCCAACTCCAGCCCTTTGGCCTCGGCACGTGTCTCCTGCCATGTGCCACATGAACCTGGTGTGCTGAGTTTTGCTTACCTGGGAAAAGGGTCAGCATTAGTGTTCAGGGGCCTGTGGCCCTGAGTGACCGGCCGTCTGCCACCTGATGTTCTGCGTTGTGCAGGATGCCTCCCGGACCAAAGTTCCTACCACCATAAAATCAGGCTGGTTTCAGAGTCCCAAGCGCCTGCAGCAATCTGCCACACCAACCTGGGCTGCTGAGGTTTGCTTACCTGGGAAAAGGGTCAGCACTAGTGTTCAGGGGCCTGTGGCCCGGAGCGACCGGCTGTCTGCTGAATGTCCGCATTGCGCAGGATGCCGCCTGGACGCAAGCTGCCACCACTGCAAAGTCAGGCTGGTTTGAGAGTCAGAAATGCCTGCAGCACCCTGCCATCAGAAACCTGAGCTGGTGAGTAACACTTCCCTGTGTAAAGGGCGGCATTGTTGTTCAGGAGGCCCAGGGGCTGTTAGTGGCCGGATGCCTGCTGAAATGCTGCATTGCCAAATACGCCGTGCAGACCCAAGCTGGCACCAGTTCCAACTCCAGCCATTTGACCTCGGCACGTGTCTCCTGCCATCTGCCACATGAACCTGGTGTGCTGAGGTTTGCTTACCTGGGAAAAGGGTCAGCACTACTGTTCAGGGGCCTGTGGCGTGGAGTGACAGGCTGCCTGCTGAAATTCCGCATTGCGCAGGATGCCTCGTGGATCCAAGCTGCCACCACCGCAAGGTCCGGCAGGTTTAAGAGTCACAAATGCCTGCAGCAACCTGCCATCAGGAAACTGAGCTGGTGAGTTACACTTCCTTGTGTGGAGGGTGGCATTTCTCTCCTGTGCCCAGGGGCCCTTAGTGGCCGGCTGCCTGCTGCAATTTCTGCATTGCCAAATACGCCGTGCAGACCCAAGCTGGCACCAGTTCCAACTCCAGCCCTTTGGCCTCGGCACGTGTCTCCTGCCATCTGCCACATGAACCTGGTGTGCTGAGGTTTGCTTACCTGGGAAAAGGGTCAGCACTAGTGTTCAGGGGCCTGTGGCCCGGAGTGACCGGCCGTCTGCCACCTGATGTTCTGCGTTGTGCAGGATGCCTCCTGGACCAAAGTTGCTACGACCAAAAAATCAGGCTTGTTTCAGAGTCCCAAGCGCCTGCAGCAATCTGCCACACCAACCTGGGCTGCTGAGGTTTGCTTACCTGGGAAAAGGGTCAGCACTAGTGTTCAGGGGCCTGTGGCCCGGAGTGACCGGCTGTCTGCTGAATGTCCGCATTGCGCAGGATGCCTCGTGGATCCAAGCTGCCACCACTGCAAAGTCAGGCTGGTTTGAGAGTCAGAAATGCCTGCAGCAACCTGCCATCAGAAACCTGAACTGGTGAGTTACACTTCCTTGTGTAGATTTGGCATTGGTATTCTGTGCCCAGGGGCCCTTAGTGGCCGTCTGCCTGCTGAAATTCGGTCTTGCGCAGGATGCCTCCGGCATGCAAGCTGCCACCACCTTTTAGTCAGGCAGGCTTGAGAGTCACACATGGCTGCAGCACCCTGCGAACAGAAACCTGAGCTGGTGAGTTACACTTCCTTGTGTAGAGGGTGGCATTTCTCTCGTGTGCCCAGGGGCCCTTAGTGGCCGGCTGCCTGCTGAAATGCTGCATTGCCAAATACGCCGTGCAGACCCAAGCTGGCACCAGTTACAACTCCAGCCCTTTGGCCTTGGCACGTGTCTCCTGCCATGTGCCACATGAACCTGGTGTGCTGAGTTTTGCTTACCTGGGAAAAGGGTCAGCATTAGTGTTCAGGGGCCTGTGGCCCTGAGTGACCGGCCGTCTGCCACCTGATGTTCTGCGTTGTGCAGGATGCCTCCTGGACCAAAGTTGCTACCACCACAAAATCAGGCTGGTTTCAGAGTCCCAAGCGCCTGCAGCAATCTGCCACACCAACCTGGGCTGCTGAGGTTTGCTTACCTGGGAAAAGGGTCAGCACTAGTGTTCAGGGGCCTGTGGCCCGGAGTGACCGGCTGTCTGCTGAATGTCCGCATTGCGCAGGATGCCTCGTGGATCCAAGCTGCCACCACTGCAAAGTCAGGCTGGTTTCAGAGTCAGAAATGCCTGCAGCACCCTGCCATCAGAAACCTGAGCTGGTGAGTTACACTTAGCTGTGTAAAGGGCGGCATTGGTGTTCCGGAGGCCCAGGGGCCGTTAGTGGCCGGCTGCCTGCTGAAATGCTGCATTGCCAAATACGCCGTGCAGACCCAAGCTGGCACCAGTTCCAACTCCAGCCCTTTGGCCTCGGCACGTGTCTCCTGCCATCTGCCACATGAACCTGGACTGCTGAGTTGTGCTTACCTGGGAAAAGGGTCAGCACTAGTGTTCAGGGGCCTGTGGCCCGGAGTGACCGGCCGTCTGCCACCTGATGTTCTGCGTTGTGCAGGATGCCTCCCGGACCAAAGTTGCTACGACCAAAAAATCAGGCTGGTTTCAGAGTCCCAAGCGCCTGCAGCAATCTGCCACACCAACCTGGGCTGCTGAGGTTTGCTTACCTGGGAAAAGGGTAGCACTAATTTTAAGGGGCCTGTGGCGTGGAGTGACCGGCTGCCTTCTGAAATTCCGCCTTGCGCAGGATGCCTCCTGGACGCAAGCTGCCACCACTGCAAAGTCAGGCTGGTTTGAGAGTCAGAAATGCCTGCAGCACCCTGCCATCAGAAACCTGAGCTGGTGAGTTACACTTAGCTGTGTAAAGGGCGGCATTGGTGTTCAGGAGGCCCAGGGGCTGTTAGTGGCCGGCTGCCTGCTGAAATGCTGCATTGCCAAATACGCCGTGCAGACCCAAGCTGGCACCAGTCCCAACTCCAGCCATTTGACCTCGGCACGTGTCTCCTGCCATCTGCCACATGAACCTGGTGTGCTGAGGTTTGCTTACCTGGGAAAAGGGTCAGCACTAGTGTTCAGGGGCCTGTGGCCCGGAGCGACCGGCTGTCTGCTGAATGTCCGCATTGCGCAGGATGCCTCGTGGATCCAAGCTGCCACCACTGCAAAGTCAGGCTGGTTTGAGAGTCAGAAATGCCTGCAGCAACCTGCCATCAGGAAACTGAGCTGGTGAGTTACACTTCCTTGTGTGGAGGGTGGCATTTCTCTCCTGTGCCCAGGGGCCCTTAGTGGCCGGCTGCCTGCTGCAATTTCTGCATTGCCAAATACGCCGTGCAGACCCAAGCTGGCACCAGTTCCAACTCCAGCCCTTTGGCCTCGGCACGTGTCTCCTGCCATCTGCCACATGAACCTGGTGTGCTGAGGTTTGCTTACCTGGGAAAAGGGTCAGCATTAGTGTTCAGGGGCCTGTGGCCCGGAGTGACCGGCCGTCTGCCACCTGATGTTCTGCGTTGTGCAGGATGCCTCCCGGACCAAAGTTGCTACGACCAAAAAATCAGGCTTGTTTCAGAGTCCCAAGCGCCTGCAGCAATCTGCCACACCAACCTGGGCTGCTGAGGTTTGCTTACCTGGGAAAAGGGTCAGCACTAGTGTTCAGGGGCCTGTGGCCCGGAGTGACCGGCTGTCTGCTGAATGTCCGCATTGCGCAGGATGCCTCGTGGATCCAAGCTGCCACCACTGCAAAGTCAGGCTGGTTTGAGAGTCAGAAATGCCTGCAGCAACCTGCCATCAGAAACCTGAACTGGTGAGTTACACTTCCTTGTATAGATTTGGCATTGGTATTCTGTGCCCAGGGGCCCTTAGTGGCCGTCTGCCTGCTGAAATTCGGTCTTGCGCAGGATGCCTCCGGCATGCAAGCTGCCACCACCTTTTAGTCAGGCAGGCTTGAGAGTCACACATGGCTGCAGCACCCTGCGAACAGAAACCTGAGCTGGTGAGTTACACTTCCTTGTGTAGAGGGTGGCATTTCTCTCGTGTGCCCAGGGGCCCTTAGTGGCCGGCTGCCTGCTGAAATGCTGCATTGCCAAATACGCCGTGCAGACCCAAGCTGGCACCAGTTACAACTCCAGCCCTTTGGCCTTGGCACGTGTCTCCTGCCATGTGCCACATGAACCTGGTGTGCTGAGTTTTGCTTACCTGGGAAAAGGGTCAGCATTAGTGTTCAGGGGCCTGTGGCCCTGAGTGACCGGCCGTCTGCCACCTGATGTTCTGCGTTGTGCAGGATGCCTCCTGGACCAAAGTTGCTACCACCACAAAATCAGGCTGGTTTCAGAGTCCCAAGCGCCTGCAGCAATCTGCCACACCAACCTGGGCTGCTGAGGTTTGCTTACCTGGGAAAAGGGTCAGCACTAGTGTTCAGGGGCCTGTGGCCCGGAGTGACCGGCTGTCTGCTGAATGTCCGCATTGCGCAGGATGCCTCGTGGATCCAAGCTGCCACCACTGCAAAGTCAGGCTGGTTTCAGAGTCAGAAATGCCTGAAGCACCCTGCCATCAGAAACCTGAGCTGGTGAGTTACACTTAGCTGTGTAAAGGGCGGCATTGGTGTTCCGGAGGCCCAGGGGCCGTTAGTGGCCGGCTGCCTGCTGAAATGCTGCATTGCCAAATACGCCGTGCAGACCCAAGCTGGCACCAGTTCCAACTCCAGCCCTTTGGCCTCGGCACGTGTCTCCTGCCATCTGCCACATGAACCTGGACTGCTGAGTTGTGCTTACCTGGGAAAAGGGTCAGCACTAGTGTTCAGGGGCCTGTGGCCCGGAGTGACCGGCCGTCTGCCACCTGATGTTCTGCGTTGTGCAGGATGCCTCCCGGACCAAAGTTGCTACGACCAAAAAATCAGGCTGGTTTCAGAGTCCCAAGCGCCTGCAGCAATCTGCCACACCAACCTGGGCTGCTGAGGTTTGCTTACCTGGGAAAAGGGTCAGCACTAGTGTTCAGGGGCCTGTGGCCCGGAGCGACCGGCTGTCTGCTGAATGTCCGCATTGCGCAGGATGCCGCCTGGACGCAAGCTGCCACCACTGCAAAGTCAGGCTGGTTTGAGAGTCAGAAATGCCTGCAGCACCCTGCCATCAGAAACCTGAGCTGGTGAGTAACACTTCCCTGTGTAAAGAGCAGCATTGGTGTTCAGGAGGCCCAGGGGCTGTTAGTGGCCGTATGCCTGCTGAAATGCTGCATTGCCAAATACGCCGTGCAGACCCAAGCTGGCACCAGTTCCAACTCCAGCCCTTTGGCCTCGGCACGTGTCTCCTGCCATGTGCCACATGAACCTGGTGTGCTGAGGTTTGCTTACCTGGGAAAAGGGTCAGCATTAGTGTTCAGGGGCCTGTGGCCTGGAGTGACCGGCTGCCTGCTGAAATTCCGCATTGCGCAGGATGCCTCGTGGATCCAAGCAGCCACCACCGCAAGGTCCGGCAGGTTTAAGAGTCACAAATGCCTGCAGCAACCTGCCATCAGGAAACTGAGCTGGTGAGTTACACTTCCTTGTGTAGAGGGTGGCATTTCTCTCCTGTGCCCAGGGGCCCTTAGTGGCCGGCTGCCTCCTGCAATTTCTGCATTGCCAAATACGCCGTGCAGACCCAAGCTGGCACCAGTTCCAACTCCAGCCCTTTGGCCTCAGCACGTGTCTCCTGCCATCTGCCACATGAACCTGGACTGCTGAGTTGTGCTTACCTGGGAAAAGGGTCAGCACTAGTGTTCAGGGGCCTGTGGCCCGGAGTGACCGGCCGTCTGCCACCTGATGTTCTGCGTTGTGCAGGATGCCTCCCGGACCAAAGTTGCTACGACCAAAAAATCAGGCTGGTTTCAGAGTCCCAAGCGCCTGCAGCAATCTGCCACACCAACCTGGGCTGCTGAGGTTTGCTTACCTGGGAAAAGGGTAGCACTAATTTTAAGGGGCCTGTGGCGTGGAGTGACCGGCTGCCTTCTGAAATTCCGCCTTGCGCAGGATGCCTCCTGGACGCAAGCTGCCACCACTGCAAAGTCAGGCTGGTTTGAGAGTCAGAAATGCCTGCAGCACCCTGCCATCAGAAACCTGAGCTGGTGAGTTACACTTAGCTGTGTAAAGGGCGGCATTGGTGTTCAGGAGGCCCAGCAGGCCGTTAGTGGCCGGCTGCCTGCTGAAATGCTGCATTGCCAAATACGCCTAGCAGACCCAAGCTGGCACCAGTCCCAACTCCAGCCATTTGACCTCGGCACGTGTCTCCTGCCATCTGCCACATGAACCTGGTGTGCTGAGGTTTGCTTACCTGGGAAAAGGGTCAGCACTAGTGTTCAGGGGCCTGTGGCCCGGAGCGACCGGCTGTCTGCTGAATGTCCGCATTGCGCAGGATGCCTCGTGGATCCAAGCTGCCACCACTGCAAAGTCAGGCTGGTTTGAGAGTCAGAAATGCCTGCAGCAACCTGCCATCAGAAACCTGAACTGGTGAGTTACACTTCCTTGTGTAGATTTGGCATTGGTATTCTGTGCCCAGGGGCCCTTAGTGGCCGTCTGCCTGCTGAAATTCGGTCTTGCGCAGGATGCCTCCGGCATGCAAGCTGCCACCACCTTTTAGTCAGGCAGGCTTGAGAGTCACACATGGCTGCAGCACCCTGCGAACAGAAACCTGAGCTGGTGAGTTACACTTCCTTGTGTAGAGGGTGGCATTTCTCTCGTGTGCCCAGGGGCCCTTAGTGGCCGGCTGCCTGCTGAAATGCTGCATTGCCAAATACGCCGTGCAGACCCAAGCTGGCACCAGTTACAACTCCAGCCCTTTGGCCTTGGCACGTGTCTCCTGCCATGTGCCACATGAACCTGGTGTGCTGAGTTTTGCTTACCTGGGAAAAGGGTCAGCATTAGTGTTCAGGGGCCTGTGGCCCTGAGTGACCGGCCGTCTGCCACCTGATGTTCTGCGTTGTGCAGGATGCCTCCTGGACCAAAGTTGCTACCACCACAAAATCAGGATGGTTTCAGAGTCCCAAGCGCCTGCAGCAATCTGCCACACCAACCTGGGCTGCTGAGGTTTGCTTACCTGGGAAAAGGGTCAGCACTAGTGTTCAGGGGCCTGTGGCCCGGAGTGACCGGCTGTCTGCTGAATGTCCGCATTGCGCAGGATGCCTCCTGGACCTACGCTGCAATCTGTGCCGAGTCCAGCTCGTTTGAGAGTCCCAAGCGCCTCCATCAATCTGGCACACCAACCTGGGCTGCTGAGGTTTGCTTACCTGGGAAAAGGGTCAGCACTAGTGTTCAGGGGCCTGTGGCGTGGAGTGACCGGCTGCCTGCTGAAATTCCGCATTGCGCAGGATGCCTCCTGGACCTACGCTGCAATCTGTGCCGAGTCCAGCTCGTTTGAGAGTCCCAAGCGCCTCCATCAATCTGGCACACCAACCTGGGCTGCTGAGGTTTGCTTACCTGGGAAAAGGGTCAGCACTAGTGTTCAGGGGCCTGTGGCGTGGAGTGACCGGCTGCCTGCTGAAATTCCGCATTGCGCAGGATGCCTCGTGGATCCAAGCTGCCACCACTGCAAAGTCAGGCTGGTTTGAGAGTCAGAAATGCCTGCAGCACCCTGTGATCAGAAACCTGAGCTGGTGAGTTACACTTATCTGTGTAAAGGGCGGCATTGGTGTTCAGGAGGCCCAGGGGCCGTTAGTGGCCGGCTGCCTGCTGAAATGCTGCATTGCCAAATACGCCGTGCAGACCCAAGCTGGCACCAGTTCCAACTCCAGCCCTTTGGCCTCGGCACGTGTCTCCTGCCATGTGCCACATGAACCTGGTGTGCTGAGTTCTGCTTACCTGGGAAAAGGGTCAGCACTAGTGTTCAGGGGCCTGTGGCCCGGAGTGACCGGCCGTCTGCCACCTGATGTTCTGCGTTGTGCAGGATGCCTCCCGGACCAAAGTTGCTACGACCACAAAATGAGGCTGGTTTCAGAGTCCCAAGCGCCTGCAGCAATCTGGCACACCAACCTGGGCTGCTGAGGTTTGCTTACCTGGGAAAAGGGTAGCACTAATTTTAAGGGGCCTGTGGCGTGGAGTGACCGGCTGCCTTCTGAAATTCCGCCTTGCGCAGGATGCCTCCTGGACGCACGCTGCCACCACTGCAAAGTCAGGCTGGTTTGAGAGTCAGAAATGCCTGCAGCACCCTGCCATCAGAAACCTGAGCTGGTGAGTTACACTTAGCTGTGTAAAGGGCGGCATTGGTGTTCAGGAGGCCCAGGGGCTGTTAGTGGCCGGATGCCTGCTGAAATGCTGCATTGCCAAATACGCCGTGCAGACCCAAGCTGGCACCAGTTCCAACTCCAGCCATTTGACCTCGGCACGTGTCTCCTGCCATGTGCCACATGAACCTGGTGTGCTGAGGTTTGCTTACCTGGGAAAAGGGTCAGCATTAGTGTTCAGGGGCCTGTGGCCTGGAGTGACCGGCTGCCTGCTGAAATTCCGCATTGCGCAGGATGCCTCGTGGATCCAAGCTGCCACCACCGCAAGGTCCGGCAGGTTTAAGAGTCACAAATGCCTGCAGCAACCTGCCATCAGGAAACTGAGCGGGTGAGTTACACTTCCTTGTGTAGAGGGTGGCATTTCTCTCCTGTGCCCAGGGGCCCTTAGTGGCCGGCTGCCTGCTGAAATGCTGCATTGCCAACTAGTGTTCAGGGGCCTGTGGCGTGGAGTGACCGGCTGTCTGCTTAATGTCCGCATTGCGCAGGATGCCTCGTGGATCCAAGCTGCCACCACTGCAAAGTCAGGCTGGTTTGAGAGTCAGAAATGCCTGCAGCACCCTGCCATCAGAAACCTGAGCTGGTGAGTTACACTTAGCTGTGTAAAGGGCGGCATTGGTGTTCAGGAGGCCCAGGGGCTGTTAGTGGCCGGCTGCCTGCTGAAATGCTGCATTGCCAAATACGCCTAGCAGACCCAAGCTGGCACCAGTTCCAACTCCAGCCCTTTGGCCTCGGCACGTGTCTCCTGCCATCTGCCACATGAACCTGGACTGCTGAGTTGTGCTTACCTGGGAAAAGGGTCAGCACTAGTGTTCAGGGGCCTGTGGCCCTGAGTGACCGGCCGTCTGCCACCTGATGTTCTGCGTTGTGCAGGATGCCTCCCGGACCAAAGTTGCTACGACCAAAAAATCAGGCTGGTTTCAGAGTCCCAAGCGCCTGCAGCAATCTGCCACACCAACCTGGGCTGCTGAGGTTTGCTTACCTGGGAAAAGGGTAGCACTAATTTTAAGGGGCCTGTGGCGTGGAGTGACCGGCTGCCTTCTGAAATTCCGCCTTGCGCAGGATGCCTCCTGGACGCAAGCTGCCACCACTGCAAAGTCAGGCTGGTTTGAGAGTCAGAAATGCCTGCAGCAACCTGCCATCAGAAACCTGAACTGGTGAGTTACACTTCCTTGTGTAGATTTGGCATTGGTATTCTGTGCCCAGGGGCCCTTAGTGGCCGTCTGCCTGCTGAAATTCGGCCTTGCGCAGGATGCCTCCGGCATGCAAGCTGCCACCACCTTTTAGTCAGGCAGGCTTGAGAGTCACACATGGCTGCAGCACCCTGCGAACAGAAACCTGAGCTGGTGAGTTACACTTCCTTGTGTAGAGGGTGGCATTTCTCTCCTGTGCCCAGGGGCCCTTAGTGGCCGGCTGCCTGCTGAAATGCTGCATTGCCAAATACGCCGTGCAGACCCAAGCTGGCACCAGTTCCAACTCCAGCCCTTTGGCCTCGGCACGTGTCTCCTGCCATGTGCCACATGAACCTGGTGTGCTGAGTTTTGCTTACCTGGGAAAAGGGTCAGCATTAGTGTTCAGGGGCCTGTGGCCCTGAGTGACCGGCCGTCTGCCACCTGATGTTCTGCGTTGTGCAGGATGCCTCCCGGACTAAAGTTTCTACCACCATAAAATCAGGCTGGTTTCAGAGTCCCAAGCGCCTGCAGCAATCTGCCACACCAACCTGGGCTGCTGAGGTTTGCTTACCTGGGAAAAGGGTAGCACTAATTTTAAGGGGCCTGTGGCGTGGAGTGACCGGCTGCCTTCTGAAATTCCGCCTTGCGCAGGATGCCTCCTGGACGCAAGCTGCCACCACTGCAAAGTCAGGCTGGTTTGAGAGTCAGAAATGCCTGCAGCAACCTGCCATCAGAAACCTGAACTGGTGAGTTACACTTCCTTGTGTAGATTTGGCATTGGTATTCTGTGCCCAGGGGCCCTTAGTGGCCGTCTGCCTGCTGAAATTCGGCCTTGCGCAGGATGCCTCTGGCATGCAAGCTGCCACCACCTTTTAGTCAGGCAGGCTTGAGAGTCACACATGGCTGCAGCACCCTGCGAACAGAAACCTGAGCTGGTGAGTTACACTTCCTTGTGTAGAGGGTGGCATTTCTCTCGTGTGCCCAGGGGCCCTTAGTGGCCGGCTGCCTGCTGAAATGCTGCATTGCCAAATACGCCGTGCAGACCCAAGCTGGCACCAGTTCCAACTCCAGCCCTTTGGCCTCGGCACGTGTCTCCTGCCATGTGCCACATGAACCTGGTGTGCTGAGTTTTGCTTACCTGGGAAAAGGGTCAGCATTAGTGTTCAGGGGCCTGTGGCCCTGAGTGACCGGCCGTCTGCCACCTGATGTTCTGCGTTGTGCAGGATGCCTCCCGGACTAAAGTTTCTACCACCATAAAATCAGGCTGGTTTCAGAGTCCCAAGCGCCTGCAGCAATCTGCCACACCAACCTGGGCTGCTGAGGTTTGCTTACCTGGGAAAAGGGTCAGCACTAGTGTTCAGGGGCCTGTGGCCCGGAGCGACCGGCTGTCTGCTGAATGTCCGCATTGCGCAGGATGCCGCCTGGACGCAAGCTGCCACCACTGCAAAGTCAGGCTGGTTTGAGAGTCAGAAATGCCTGCAGCACCCTGCCATCAGAAACCTGAGCTGGTGAGTAACACTTCCCTGTGTAAAGTGCAGCATTGGTGTTCAGGAGGCCCAGGGGCTGTTAGTGGCCGGATGCCTGCTGAAATGCTGCATTGCCAAATACGCCGTGCAGACCCAAGCTGGCACCAGTTCCAACTCCAGCCATTTGACCTCGGCACGTGTCTCCTGCCATCTGCCACATGAACCTGGTGTGCTGAGGTTTGCTTACCTGGGAAAAGGGTCAGCATTAGTGTTCAGGGGCCTGTGGCCTGGAGTGACCGGCTGCCTGCTGAAATTGCGCATTGCGCAGGATGCCTCGTGGATCCAAGCTGCCACCACCGCAAGGTCCGGCAGGTTTAAGAGTCACAAATGCCTGCAGCAACCTGCCATCAGGAAACTGAGCTGGTGAGTTACACTTCCTTGTGTAGAGGGTGGCATTTCTCTCCTGTGCCCAGGGGCCCTTAGTGGCCGGCTGCCTGCTGCAATTTCTGCATTGCCAAATACGCCGTGCAGACCCAAGCTGGCACCAGTTCCAACTCCAGCCCTTTGGCCTCGGCACGTGTCTCCTGCCATCTGCCACATGAACCTGGACTGCTGAGTTGTGCTTACCTGGGAAAAGGGTCAGCACTAGTGTTCAGGGGCCTGTGGCCCGGAGTGACCGGCCGTCTGCCACCTGATGTTCTGCGTTGTGCAGGATGCCTCCCGGACCAAAGTTGCTACGACCAAAAAATCAGGCTGGTTTCAGAGTCCCAAGCGCCTGCAGCAATCTGCCACACCAACCTCGGCTGCTGAGGTTTGCTTACCTGGGAAAAGGGTAGCACTAATTTTAAGGGGCCTGTGGCGTGGAGTGACCGGCTGCCTTCTGAAATTCCGCCTTGCGCAGGATGCCTCCTGGAAGCAAGCTGCCACCACTGCAAAGTCAGGCTGGTTTGAGAGTCAGAAATGCCTGCAGCACCCTGCCATCAGAAACCTGAGTTGGTGAGTTACACTTAGCTGTGTAAAGGGCGGCATTGGTGTTCAGGAGGCCCAGGGGCTGTTAGTGGCCGGCTGCCTGCTGAAATGCTGCATTGCCAAATACGCCTAGCAGACCCAAGCTGGCACCAGTCCCAACTCCAGCCATTTGACCTCGGCACGTGTCTCCTGCCATCTGCCACATGAACCTGGTGTGCTAAGGTACTATTGCTATTTACCATCAGGAACCTAGTCTCTTGCATTTTCTTTCCAGGGCAAAGAGCCGGCTTTCGTGTTTGGGGGCCTGTGGCCCGGAGCAGCCGTCCGGCTGCTAAAATTCTGCATTGCACCAGATGCCTTGCAGACCCAAGCTAGCGCCAGTGAACACTCAGGCTGCATTAACAGTATCAAGTGTCTTCTGCAAAGGGACACCAGGAACCTGGACCGGTTACTTTTGTTTACCTAGGAAAAGGGCTGGCATTTTTGTTAAGGGCTCAGGCGCCACCAGCTCAGCCGACTCCTCATATTTTGCAGTGCATAGCATGCCTCTAAAGCCCGCACCAGCACCACTCCAAAATCCGGCTGCCTGGTCATTGCCAAGCGCCTCCTGTGAATCCGGGCCGGTGAGTTTTGCTCGCCAGGGAAAAGGGCCGGTGTTTGTGTTCACGGGCCATAGCCCAGAGCGGTGTCCTGCCTGCTGAAATTCTATTTTGTGAAACATCCCTTCCAGGTCCAAGCTGGCAGCAGTGATAACTCAAGGTAATTTGGTGGTGACAAGTGCCCCTTGCAAACTACCTTTCTGAACCCAGGCTAGTTAGTTTTCTTTGTCAGGGACAAGGGCCAGCACCGGTGTTTAGAAGTCTATGGCCCAGAGCGGGCAGCCGCTTGCTGAAAATTGTGCATCGAGCCAGATGTCTCCCAGACACAAGCCGCCACCACTGTAAAGTCAGGTTGCTTTGTGAGTCTTAAGCACCTCCTGAAAACCTTCCCCAGCTGTCCCTTGTTGTTAAGGGTTTTTATTAACGGCAAAAAATCTGTTTTTTCATTGCTGGAGGGATTTAAATTGAGGAGAACCCTTTTTTTCCCAGTATTTTTGGAGAATAAATTATAGGGTAGAATTGATTTATTTGCCATTTTATCAGTTTCAGCAGAGATAACTGCCCCGATTTCTGATTTTTACAGGTTCCCTGGAAGGAAGCTCTGTCTTTTGCAGCATTTTTAGAATTTAAATATTCATTGCTGGCCACTTTCTTCTGTGCCTTTGGCCCAGCTATCTTAGACAAGAACGAGACTGGCGTGCATTTAACACGTAAGGTTTTTTTTTATCATTTTTCTTTCTAATGTAGATAGGCCTAATTAGGAGTCCCCATGAGACTTAGGCTATTCATGTCATTATCACTCTTCTTCATCCTACTTAGTCATACTTGATGTTCTACCTAGCAACCACCAAAGAATAATCATGTAAGGTATCAGCAAATTACCCCATTTATGCACCTATGTAACCTTAACACAAAGTTTTATGTCTTACCAGTTTTTTCTTCACCTGCTGCAAGTAGTCATTGAGGAAAAGGCAACCACTGTTGTTTCTCTGAAGAGTTTTCTTCTATAACAAACCCGTTACTCCCCTTGAATCCGAGTCAGAGGAGCCAAACTGCTGCATCTGCTCTGAGGGATTTTATACCCGGTGGGATTAGTCCCCTCCCTTTTCCCAGGCATCATGGGAATGAGAGGCGGGCACCATCAGGGGTATATTAACCCCAGCCTTGGCTGAGGGGCTTCATTCCCTCCCTGGGATGAGCTGGGGTAAGAGCTCTCTTATCATTTCAGTGAAGAGGCTTTTTCAGCTCATCTCAACTTGTTTCCAGCAAGCAGGTGTTCCTGGGCATTTGAAGCAACAGAGGCTTGGAAAATACTGTGAAGAAAAACTACGAAATACAGGGAGTATTTAAGTTTGTGATTTTGGGTTTTGTGTTTAGGGGTGATGAAGCGCATTTGTGTTTTCTGGTTTTGTTCTCATTATGGTTTTTTATTGTTTATTGGAGGAGTGCAGCTTTCAGAGATTCCAGGTGGTATCAATTCCATTACTTTTTTCAGCAGATTACTTCTGTGACAAGGGGCATCTTCCCAGTGTCCAAGAATATGTTTGAGATTAAGACCTCAGGTGACTTGAGGATTGTGAGTAGGACAAGGGAGGGTGAGCAGGAATCCAGTTGGGAGTTCTTGAGGGGGGGCTTGAAGGCAGCAGGGTGAGAAAGGGTGTTTATTTGAGGGCACCCCCACTACAGGTTTTTCAGAAACATAGCAGAGACATTCTCATGTCTCTTTCACAAAGATCATCCACTGCACTCACAGGAATGCCATTTAATTTGGCTTTTTCCAAATTCAGGTGCCACTTGTAATAGAAGCCACAGCCTTGGAGTCAGGATGAACTTGGAGCCTGAAAGAGCCAGGCACACTCAGGAGAGCACAAGTAGTTCCCTTGCTGGGATTTGGCACACCTATCTCTGTATTTAAACTTTGGATTTGTTTTTTTTCTCTTGTAGTTGACCGAAAGGATATCAGGTCATCACAGGGCCATCCGAGGCAGACTCATTTCAGGTGCCACCTGGGTTCCCGTCACTGCTGATCATCCAAAAGATAAGTTGGGGGCCGCAGCTTGGAGATGGGAGGGTAGAAGATTGGGAGTTAATGGACAGATTTACAAGTTAGCTGAGGGCAAAGCAATCTTCTTCACAAGGGGGTTTTAGGACAGCTAGAGGAGGAGGCTCTACTTTTGATGGCAGCTTTCAGGCGGGCAGTGCAGAACAGCTCTGGTTTGTGTCGTGGTTTCCGGTGTGCCGTGTTCCCTAGCGTGACTTTGGGGTCCCTTTTGCCTTCTTCCCTCGAGGCCCTCACCACAAGCATGATGTGTGGTGTTTGATGTCCCCCTGTTTGTCACGTTCTGTGTCACGGGTGTCTGCACACATAAGGGTGCCGGAGCTGGTCTGCCCTGCCACATGGCCAGCTGCAATGGGACAAGCCCTGGGGAGTGTAAATTTGTAATGGGGGCTGTACTTGGGCTCTAGATGCTATTCCTAGATGGACCTAAGGTGTTTGCAGCTTGTGAGTTATCCTGGTGGTGTTTGACACGTGTTCTAACTTTCTTTCAGGTGCAGATGCATTGCATCCATGGCAGAGGGTCAGAGTTAGCAGGTGCCGGGCCTTCCTAGGAGCAGGGTGAGTAGCAGACTGGTGGGGTTTTGGCCGATGGGGTGCCAAGATCAGGCACTGATGTTTGGTTCTCTTTAATCTAGCTGTCTGAGAGACGCCAGCCCGGTGACAGCAGGACCTTCCCAGCTGACGAGGTGGCCTTTCTTTGCACCTGACACGGACCGGCATCGCCAGATGTCTGAGAGATAAGTAGAGGGCTATGACCCACAGAGGGGATGAAGGCAGGGTGCTGGTTTGGGAATTACTGGCAGGGGTTTTTGAGTCCAATTTGGCGGTGGGGGGTTGTCCATGAAGTGGCCCCTTAGGCCCCATGAAAGCCAAGTCTCACCTTTGATCACAGTGCTGAGGTGTTCAGGGCAGAGCAGTCCCGGTGTGTCTGGTGTCACTTGTCTGCTGTGCATTATGTGTTGTTTGTGTATCTCCTGTCTTTTACCTTAGCACATTGAGGGGCCTGTCAGAAACCTTGGCATCATTGTTAGCATCTGTGATCTCTGCATTCCTTGGCCTGGCACCCAGGCCATAGAACTTTTGACTCGGGAGCTCAGACAGGCATCAGACTCTCTTCTGTCTTTGGAAGCATCCAGTCAGATGTCTTGTTCTGAGCTGTACGGACAGCTGTGCCCCACCTGGATCCATTATGGTGGATTAGGGCTTGAAAGAATGTGAGGGCAGGCAGAGGATTCTGACCATAGGATTCCTAGGCATCCATCTTTGAATGATTGATTCCAAGAACAGTAGTTAGCATCTTCTTCCTGCAGTGTTCTCTGAGCCTCATCAGCTCACCATTGGTCTCAGGTGGGTCATCTCCTTTTGCATTCTCTCAGTCCCTGCAGCCATTTTCCTGGCCTAGAGGTTTCTGTCTGTGTTGTGTCCCCGTTGTCTGTCACGTCCTGTCCTGTGTCACGGGTGTCAGCACACATTTGTGCCGGGGCTGCTCTGCCCTGCCGCATAGCCTGGTGCAATAGGAGAGGGCCCGGGGACTTGGAATGTGTAATGTGGGGTGCAGGTGGACTCCGGATGGGATTTGTAGATGGATACGGGATCTCTGGAGCTCTTAAGTTATCCTGCAACAGTGTGACTCTTGTCCTAACTTTTTTTTCAGATTCAGATGGATAAAATCTCTGTCAGAGGGCCCCATCCTGGGTGACGAGATTCCCCCGAGCAGGTGAGGCATCATTTTTCTCTGCAGCAGAAGCGTTCTGATGCCTTTATTACAGCACTGGTCTTTTTCTTTTGTTTTAGGAAATAAATCTGGCTACCAGCAGTCAAGGTGAGCAGTGCAGAGAAGTACTTGTTACTGCTGAGCTGTCAATGTGTGCTGCAGCTCTAAGTTTCCATTCCTGTTTTTACCCTTTAGGCAATCCACTCGGAGCATGCTAGGCCTCTGTAACCACCCGCCCGATGCACTGGGTTTCCGGCTCATGTGAGCCCTGTGGATATATTACAGGACCTGGTGATGAAGCCCTGAATTTTCTACTTAATGGTGTCATCTGTGTGGCCTTCGGCAGCTGCCACGATGTTGTTGTGAGTTGGGGAAATAGGGAGCAGGAGTGTGGGTTTGTTCATGTTTCAGCCCTGGGAAATCATTTCATCTGTTTTTAACCAGGTGTCTCCTGTGACGACGGCCTCGGTCTCTGAGCATGTCCGATGAATGTGTGGCCCGAGTAGCTGTGCCTTTCTAGGAGCACCGTGAGTAGCAGAAGGGTGGGGTTTTGGGCACTAGGCTGCCAGCATCAGGCACTGATATTTGGTTTTCTTTACTACAGCTGTGTGAGTGACACCAGCCCGGTGGCAGCAGGACCTTCGCAGCTGACGAGGTGGCCTTTCTTTGCACCTGACATGGACCATCATCCCCCGATATCTGAGAGATAAGTAGAGGGCTATGACCCACAGAGGGGATGAAGGCAGGGTGCTGGTTTGGGAATTACTGGCAGGGGTTTTTGAGTCCAATTTGGCGGTGGGGGGTTGTCCATGAAGTGGCCCCTTAGGCCCCATGAAAGCCAAGTCTCACTTTTGATCACAGTGCTGAGGTGTTCAGGGCAGAGCAGTCCCGGTGTGTCTGGTGTCACTTGTCTGCTGTGCATTATGTGTTGTTTGTGTATCTCCTGTCTTTTACCTTAGCACTTTGAGGGGCCTGTCAGAAACCTTGGCATCATTGTTAGCATCTGTGATCTCTGCATTCCTTGGCCTGGCACCCAGGCCATAGAACTTTTGACTCGGGAGCTCAGACAGGCATCAGACTCTCTTCTGTCTTTGGAAGCATCCAGTCAGATGTCTTGTCAGGTCTTGTTCTGAGCTGTACGGACAGCTGTGCCCCACCTGGATCCATTATGGTGGATTAGGGCTTGAAAGAATGTGAGGGCAGGCAGAGGATTCTGACCATAGGATTCCTAGGCATCCATCTTTGAATGATTGATTCCAAGAACAGTAGTTAGCATCTTCTTCCTGCAGTGTTCTCTGAGCCTCATCAGCTCACCATTGGTCTCAGGTGGGTCATCTCCTTTTGCATTCTCTCAGTCCCTGCAGCCATTTTCCTGGCCTAGAGGTTTCTGTCTGTGTTGTGTCCCCGTTGTCTGTCACGTCCTGTCCTGTGTCACGGGTGTCAGCACACATTTGTGCCGGGGCTGCTCTGCCCTGCCGCATAGCCTGGTGCGATAGGAGAGGGCCCGGGGACTTGGAATGTGTAATGTGGGGTGCAGGTGGACTCCGGATGGGATTTGTAGATGGATACGGGATCTCTGGAGCTCTTAAGTTATCCTGCAACAGTGTGACTCTTGTCCTAACTTTTTTTTCAGATTCAGATGGATAAAATCTCTGTCAGAGGGCCCCATCCTGGGTGACGAGATTCCCCCGAGCAGGTGAGGCATCATTTTTCTCTGCAGCAGAAGCGTTCTGATGCCTTTATTACAGCACTGGTCTTTTTCTTTTGTTTTAGGAAATAAATCTGGCTACCAGCAGTCAAGGTGAGCAGTGCAGAGAAGTACTTGTTACTGCTGAGCTGTCAATGTGTGCTGCAGCTCTAAGTTTCCATTCCTGTTTTTACCCTTTAGGCAATCCACTCGGAGCATGCTAGGCCTCTGTAACCACCCGCCCGATGCACTGGGTTTCCGGCTCATGTGAGCCCTGTGGATATATTACAGGACCTGGTGATGAAGCCCTGAATTTTCTACTTAATGGTGTCATCTGTGTGGCCTTCGGCAGCTGCCACGATGTTGTTGTGAGTTGGGGAAATAGGGAGCAGGAGTGTGGGTTTGTTCATGTTTCAGCCCTGGGAAATCATTTCATCTGTTTTTAACCAGGTGTCTCCTGTGACGACGGCCTCGGTCTCTGAGCATGTCCGATGAATGTGTGGCCCGAGTAGCTGTGCCTTTCTAGGAGCACCGTGAGTAGCAGAAGGGTGGGGTTTTGGGCACTAGGCTGCCAGCATCAGGCACTGATATTTGGTTTTCTTTACTACAGCTGTGTGAGTGACACCAGCCCGGTGGCAGCAGGACCTTCGCAGCTGACGAGGTGGCCTTTCTTTGCACCTGACATGGACCATCATCCCCCGATATCTGAGAGATAAGTAGAGGGCTATGACCCACAGAGGGGATGAAGGCAGGGTGCTGGTTTGGGAATTACTGGCAGGGGTTTTTGAGTCCAATTTGGCGGTGGGGGGTTGTCCATGAAGTGGCCCCTTAGGCCCCATGAAAGCCAAGTCTCACTTTTGATCACAGTGCTGAGGTGTTCAGGGCAGAGCAGTCCCGGTGTGTCTGGTGTCACTTGTCTGCTGTGCATTATGTGTTGTTTGTGTATCTCCTGTCTTTTACCTTAGCACTTTGAGGGGCCTGTCAGAAACCTTGGCATCATTGTTAGCATCTGTGATCTCTGCATTCCTTGGCCTGGCACCCAGGCCATAGAACTTTTGACTCGGGAGCTCAGACAGGCATCAGACTCTCTTCTGTCTTTGGAAGCATCCAGTCAGATGTCTTGTCAGGTCTTGTTCTGAGCTGTACGGACAGCTGTGCCCCACCTGGATCCATTATGGTGGATTAGGGCTTGAAAGAATGTGAGGGCAGGCAGAGGATTCTGACCATAGGATTCCTAGGCATCCATCTTTGAATGATTGATTCCAAGAACAGTAGTTAGCATCTTCTTCCTGCAGTGTTCTCTGAGCCTCATCAGCTCACCGTCAGTTTGAACTCAGTCATCTCCTTTTGCATGCTCTCAGTCCCTGCAGCCATTTTCCTGGCCTAGAGGTTTCTGTCTGTGTTGTGTCCCCGTTGTCTGTCACGTCCTGTCCTGTGTCACGGGTGTCAGCACACATTTGTGCCGGGGCTGCTCTGCCCTGCCGCATAGCCTGGTGCGATAGGAGAGGGCCCGGGGACTTGGAATGTGTAATGTGGGGTGTAGTTGGACTCTAGATGGGATTTGTCGATGGACACAGGACATCTGGAGCTCTTAAGTTGTCCTGCAACAGTGTGACTCTTGTCCTAACGTTTTTTTCAGATTCAGATGTATTAAATCTGGGCCAGAGGGCCGCATCCCGTGTGAGGGGATTCCCCCGAGCAGGTGAGGCCCCATTTGTCTGTGGAGCAGAAGTGTACATGGTGACTCTGTTAGAGCTCACTTCTTTGTCTTTCTTTTTAGGAAGTGAATCTGGATAGCAGCAGTCAAGGTGAGCCGTGGAGAGAAGTGGTTGTTATTGCTCAGCTCTGAAGAACAACACCTTTTTCAGCAGCTTGATCATGTCACAAGAGGGATCTGCCCCGTGTCAAGGATGATGTTTGAGATTGAGGCTTCAGGTGAGTTGAGGATTGTGAGTGGGAGAGGGAGGGTGAGCAGGTATCCAGTTAGGAGTTCTTGGGAGGGGGTTTGCAGGCAGCAGGGTGAGAAAGGGTGTTTATTTGTTTATTTGAGGGCCCCCCCCCCACAAGGCTTCTAGCAGAGGCACTCCCATGTCTTAGAGCACACAGAGTCATCCAGTGCACTCACAGGAATGCCATTTAACTTTGCCTTTTTCTAACCCAGGTGCCACTCCCAATAAAAGCTGCAGCCATGGAATCAGGATGAGGCTGGATTCTGAAGGAGCCAGGCACAGTCAGGAGAGGGCAAGTAGCTGACTGGCTGGGATTTGGCCCGCATAACTCTGGACTCATTCTTTGGTTTTGGTTTTCTTTATTGTAGCTGACCGAGAGGCTCACAGGCCATCACGAGGCTCTCTGAAGCAGACTCATTTCAGGTGCAACGTGGATTCCCATCACCGATCATCCAAAAGATAAGTTGGAGCCCATGGGCTGGAGATGGGACCATTGGAGAGTAGTGGGTTGGCAGTTTTTGGGGCAGATTTAAAAATTAGCTGAGGGAAAAGAGATCTTTCCTAAGGACCTCTTAGGACAGCTAAAGAATGACACTCTACTTTTGATGGCAGCTTTCCGGCGGGCATTGCAGAGCAGCTCTGGTTTGTGTCGTGTTGTCCGGTGTGCAGTTTTACCTAGTGTGTCTTTGGGGTCCCTTTTGCCTTCCCACCTCTAAGCCCTCACCACAAGCATCCTGTGTTGTGTTTAATCTTCCCCCCATTTTTCACGTTCTCTGTCACGGGTGTCTCCACACCTTGGTGCCAGAGCTGTTCTGCTGTGCTGCGTAGCCTGCTGCAATAGGCCAAGCCTGGGGAGTTGAAATTTGTAATTTGGGTGTATTTGGGCTCTAGATGCTATTCCTAGATGGACCTAAGGTGTTTGCAGCTTATCCTGGTGGTGTTTGACACATGTTCTAACTTTCTTTCAGGTGCAGATGCGTTGCATCCATGGCAGAGGGTCAGAGTTAGCAGGTGCCGGGCCTTCCTAGGAGCAGGGTGAGTAGCAGACTGGTGGGGTTTTGGCCGATGCGGTGCCAAGATCAGGCACTGATGTTTGGTTCTCTTTACTCTAGCTGTCTGAGAGACACCAGCCCGGTGACAGCAGGACCTTCCCAGCTGACGAGGTGGCCTTTCTTTGCACCTGACACGGACCGGCATCGCCAGATGTCTGAGAGATAAGTAGAGGGCTACGACCCACAGAGGGGATGAAGGCAGGGTGCTGGTTTGGGAATTACTGGGAGGGGTTTTTGAGTCCAATTTGGCGGTGGGGGGGTGTCCATGAAGTGGCCCCTTAGGCCCCATGAAAGCCAAGTCTCACTTTTGATCACAGTGCTGAGGTGTTCAGGGCAGAGCAGTCCCGGTGTGTCTGGTGTCACTTGTCTGCTGTGCATTATGTGTTGTTTGTGTATCTCCTGTCTTTTACCTTAGCACATTGAGGGGCCTGTCAGAAACCTTGGCATCATTGTTAGCATCTGTGATCTCTGCATTCCTTGGCCTGGCACCCAGGCCATAGAACTTTTGACTCGGGAGCTCAGGCAGGCATCAGACTCTTCTCTCTTTGGAAGCATCCAGTCAGATGTCTTGTCAGGTCTTGTTCTGAGCTGTACGGACAGCTGTGCCCCACCTGGATCCATTATGGTGGATTAGGGCTTGAAAGAATGTGAGGGCAGGCAGAGGATTCTGACCATAGGATTCCTAGGCATCCATCTTTACTGTTCTTGGAATCAATCATTCAGTTAGCATCTTCTTCCTGCAGTGTTCTCTGAGCCTCATCAGCTCACCGTCAGTTTGAACTCAGTCATCTCCTTTTGCATGCTCTCAGTCCTTGCAGCCGTTTTCCTTGCCAAGTGATTTCTGTTCCTGTTGTGTCCCCGTTGTGTGTCCTGTCCTGTCTGTCCTGTGTCACGGGTGTCAGCACACATTTGTGCCGGGGCTGCTCTGCCCTGCCGCATAGCCTGGTGCGATAGGAGAGGGCCCGGGGACTTGGAATGTGTAATGTGGGGTGTAGTTGGACTCTGGATGGGATTTGTAGATGGACACAGGGCATCTGGAGCTCTTAAGTTGTCCTGCAACAGTGTGACTCTTGTCCTAACGTTTTTTTCAGATTCAGTTGAATGAAATCTGGGCCAGAGGGCCCCATCCTGTGTGAGGGGATTCCCCCGAGCAGGTTAGTTACTGCTTTCCTCTGTAGAGGGAGTATAATTGATACGTGTCACAGTAGTGTTCTTTGTCTCTCTTTTTAGGAATTCAAGGGTGAGAGCTGCAGTCAAGGCCGAGTGGGCAAGGTGAGCATTGAGTAGCATACTGAAGCAGTTTTTATTGCTGTAGTCTCAGTTTCTCATGCTGGTCTAAGTATGTCCACTTGTTTTTTTTTTTGTTTTAGGTGGCCCCCTTGCAATCTATCTTGGCCAAGCACGCCCGTGCCAGGTGGGTGCAAGCTTAAGGTACTGCTGTGGCATCCTTGTCAGGGTAGGGATGTTGTGTTTTCACAGTATCTCAGCATGCTTTTCTCCTCTGTTTCTTTCCAGGTTGTCTCCCTGCCCTAGGCATGCCAAGGAACACAGGAGGGCAGGTGAGTTGGGGTTTAGGCAGGCCGACTCATAGGCGAGTGTTACGCAGCAGCATGCTAAGCCTGCGCCTTTTGTTTTTGCAGGTATCTTCTGCGTACCTTCTGGATTCAAAGCGAGACTTGAGGTGAGCTGGGGCGGTGGTGCATAGCACTCCCGGGGATTACCGGTTTTGAGGACAATACTCACTTTTTCTGTTTTGTCTTAGGTACTCTGAGGAGGCTCTTAGCCCAAGCTTGGAAACGGCAGTGCCAAAGCACACACATCGAGAAAGCCTCCACATCCACGTCCAACCGAGGATGGATTTTGTCCCCTCCTCATGCGAAAGCTAAGTGTCGGGGCCAGTGGTCGGGCAAGGGGAAAAACCTTTAGTATCACAGGGGGCTGTTTCATGTTAGCTTAGCGGAGAGGTCTGTAGCGGGATGGGTCCTCTGGAAGTAAAGGGTGAGGCTTTCTCTTCAGCTTCATCAGAGCCTTTGCCGGGCAGGGCAGTTCCGACCCCTCTCCACAGCGTCACGAACTTTGCGTCGTCAGCCTTCCTCGACTCGGCATCGTCACGGATCTTTCTCCCCAGGAGCTCGCCTTCGGGTCTGCAGCTATAGCTACGATCACTCGGCCGTCCACTTCCTTTTCTAGGCTCGCTGAGCCTCTTGAGCATCTTCTCAACTGCTTTGGCACTGAGTGCTTTTAATGAGTTACATTTCATTAACACACGCTATTGTCATAGGGCTTCCTTTCCTTTGGAGTCATCAGCCTCTGGTTCATCTTGCGCTAGGAATCTCAGGTCCCTAAGTGGAAAGTTGCCACTTGTCTCTGTGTTAGGTCATCCATGTCTGTTACATCGTCCGTGTCTGTGTTACATAGCGTGCGTCCATCTTCTTCCACGTCACAGGCCTTTGTTACATCTCGACCCTTTGTGGGCACAACTCCGTGCCATGTCGCTCTTATTTTACTCACGTTCCTTTCCGGATATTCCTTATTCCGGCATTTTTACCTTTTTACTCTTTGAGCCAGGAAGGGTTACAGAAGATGTTATCCATGTTCCTTCTCACTACCAGCTTTGGTAGTGCCTTTTTTCCATGCCATTCTCTTGGACTTCTAGTGGGAGCATCTTAATCCTTCCTCAGGTGACTTCAGTAGTTCTATCGGTTCCATCTTCTCAAAGGATATAGGTCTCAAAAATTAATCTTGCAGATAGCTATCCTAAGTCCTGCTTTATGTTGTATGTACCTATGTTGGCTTCTATTTTATGTACCAATATTGTGTGTACCTATGCTGGCTTATACTCTATGTACTTATATTGTGTGTACCTGTGTTGGCTTATGCTGTATGTACTTACATAGTATGTACCTGTGTTGGTGTATATTGTATGTACCTGTGTTGGCTTATGCTGTCTGTACTTAGATTGCATGTAGCTATGCTGGCTTATACTGTATGTACCAATATTGTGTGTACGTATGCTGGCTTATACTCTATGTACTTATATTGTGTGTTCCTGTGTTGGCTTATGCTGTATGTACTTACATAGTATGTACCTCTGTTGGTGTATATTGTATGTACCTGTGATGGCTTATGCTGTGTGTAGTTTCATTGTATGTACCTGTGTTGGCTTATGCTGTCTGTACTTAGATTGCATGTACCTATGCTGGCTTATACTGTATGTACTTATACTGTGTGCGTCGCCTTACATTCTGTGTACTTACCCTATGTGTACACTTGCAATGTATGCATCAGCTTATATTGTGTGTATTTATATTGTACCAATTATGATCGGAGCTGCCTTGCCCTGGCACGTAGTCACAGTTAGGTAGAACAGTTATAAAAGCTTTACTGTTCATCTGTGTCTTGTGGGATTTTGGGTAGGAAATTTATAGGTCCAGAGTGGGGACAAGTCCTAGCTGTCAGATACCCGCTCATTGATCCCTTCCTGTCGTCTCACAGGTCCCTGAGGCTACCGATTTCCCTGGAATCTACCATTTGAAGTCAAGGAGCAGCAGCGAGAAGATGCGTCAAAGCACGTTCCTCAGAGTCGTGAGTAAGGGCCGCAGCGAGCGTGTAAGTCGGAAGAGGGTGCGGGCGTGTGTGGGAGCAAGCGAGCGTGTCTGTCTGCCTCCCCTCGTTCCTGCGTGTGTGAGCGCATGCTGACTGGATTTACCCTTGTGTGTCTGGCTTTTGGTTTTGCAGGTTTTTCAACTCATTTTTAAATTTAGAATAAAAAATCCCCAGCTGGGGGGTTTTTTTTTTTTTCCCCCCGGCTGGGTTTTTTTTCCCTCGGTCCCGGTCGGTCCGCGAGGCGACGTTCATTGCCAAAGTTTGGGCGCGGACCCTCCAGGGACCGGGGTTTTCGTCAGGCAGGAGGATTTTTTGCAGGCTCCCGGGAACCGCGTTCCCGAGGAGCGGTGTGCATGCTTGCAGAGGGTTAGCTGAGCGGTTGATGTGTGAATCAGTGTGGGTTTGTCTGTCAGCTGAAGGATGTGTGTGTGTTGAAGGGCTGTAGGGTTGTAACCTTGTATGGCTTTTGGTTTTGCAGGTTTTTCAACTCATTTTTAAATTTAGAATAAAAAATCCCCAGCCGGGGGGTTTTTTTTTTTTTTCCCCCCGGCTGGGTTTTTTTTTCCCTCGGTCCCGGTCGGTCCGCGAGGCGACGTTCATCGCCAAAGTTTGGGCGCGGACCCTCCAGGGACCGGGGTTTTCGTCAGGCAGGAGGATTTTTTGCAGGCTCCCGGGAACCGCGTTCCCGAGGAGCGGTGTGAATGCTTGCAGAGGGTTAGCTGAGCGGTTGATGTGTGAATCAGTGTGGGTTTGTCTGTCAGCTGAAGGATGTGTGTGTGTTGAAGGGCTGTAGGGTTGTAACCTTGTATGGCTTTTGGTTTTGCAGGTTTTTCAACTCATTTTTAAATTTAGAATAAAAAATCCCCAGCCGGGGGGTTTTTTTTTTTTTCCCCCCGGCTGGGTTTTTTTTCCCTCGGTCCCGGTCGGTCCGCGAGGCGACGTTCATCGCCAAAGTTTGGGCGCGGACCCTCCAGGGACCGGGGTTTTCGTCAGGCAGGAGGATTTTTTGCAGGCTCCCGGGAACCACGTTCCCAAGGACCACTGATTTCTGGGGTGTAATTTAGCAGTTGTGATGAGAGGGATGGTGAGGTTTTGTGCTATCTGAAGGGAGTGTGTGTGGTAGATGAATGTAGTTTTCTCTGTGGTTTTGTTGTTTTGGGTTTCCTGTAATCATAAATTAACCTTTTTTTATTTTGATTATATGGTGTATTGCTGTGTATTGCTGTGTATTGCTGTGTATTGCTGTGTATTGCTGTGTATTGCTGTGTATTGCTGTGTATTGCTGTGTATTGCTGTGTATTGCTGTGTATTGCTGTGTATTGCTGTGTATTGCTCTGTATTGCTGTGTATTGCTCTGTATTGCTGTGTATTGCTCTGTATTGCTGTGTATTGCTCTGTATTGCTGTGTATTGCTGTGTATTGCAATTTGACTTGTACCAGTGTGTGTATGGCTTCTATTTGTATTTACATTTGTGTACACTGTTTAAATGTATTTTGGTGATGTATAAATAAAATCATTCACTCAATCCAGTAAAATCCCCCCTAATAAAGATATCCCCTGCCCTTCCCTACCCCCATTGTGGCTCCTGTGTTTTTTTGGTGTGGTTTTGTATTTTCTTTCCACTGTATTTCTTCCTGTTGCTCCTCACTTTCCTTTTCTATCTCTAACGTAACTTCCATCTGTCTCTATCCCTTTGTTTCTGTTTCTCACTCCTTCTGACACTGTCTCTGCTTCTGTAACTATGTTTCCATCCCCTTCCTTCTATTATTTGTGTATTTTCATTTTTTGTTTGACTGTATTTATTTTGCCCTCTTTTGCTTATACTTTGTACCTTCTTTCTTTTTCCTCATAACTTTCACCCTTGCTCTTGTTGCTTCTGTTTCTCTGTTTTCTCCTTTTCCTTGGTTTGTCCTTTTTGCTCTTAGTATTTTCTTTTTTCCGTCTGCTCTGAGTTTTCACTTTAACTCTAATCCCCACCAATTTCTTTTTCCTGTAACTCTCATCCTTCATTTTCTCACCCTCCATTTCCTTTCTCTCTGTCTTGGTTTCTCTGTCTGTCTTCTTTTCTCTTTCTGTCTCTGTGTTCTCTTCTTTTCTGTCTTGTCTTCTTTCTATTCTCTGTCTCTTATTTTTCTCTCTAATTTTCTGTCTTCTCTTGCTTTTCTCTTCTCTCGCTTTTCAGTCTTATTGCTTTTTTCTTCTCTCTCTTTTCTCTCTTTTCTCTCTTTTCTCTAATTTGTCTTTTCTCTCTTCTCTCTTTTCTCTCTTCTCTAACTTTTCTCTTTTCTCTCTTTTCTCCTTTCTCTAACTTCTCTTTTCTCTAACTTTTCTCTTTTCTCTCTAATTTCTCTTTTCTCTCTAATTTCTCTTTTCTCTCTAATTTCTCTTTTCTCTCTAATTTCTCTTTTCTCTCTAATTTCTCTTTTCTCTCTAATTTCTCTTTTCTCTCTAATTTCTCTTTTCTCTCTAATTTCTCTTTTCTCTCTAACTTCTCTTTTCTCTCTAACTTCTCTTTTCTCTAACTTCTCTTTTCTCTAACTTTTCTCTTTTCTCACTTCTCTCTAACTTCTCTCTAACTTAACTTCTCTCTAACTTCTCTCTTTTCTCTTCTCTCTTTCTAACTTTGTTTTCCTTTCTAGCTTTAATTTAAAAAAGCAGCAGTAGAAACTTTCAGGCTCCCTGGGAGTAAAGGAAAAAAATAAAAATACAAAATAACCATTTACTCCCCGGGAGCCTGAAATTTTCTACTGCTGCACCGGACATATAGTTTTTATTCTTTTTATTATATACAGTGTATATAGGCCCCTAACCCCGCCCCGAAGGGGCGGGGTTAGGGGCGGGGTTAGGGGCGGGGTTAGGGGCGGGGTTAGGGGCGGGGTTAGGGGCGGGGTTAGGGGCGGGGTTAGGGGCGGGGTTAGGGGCGGGGTTAGGGGCGGGGTTAGGGGCGGGGTTAGGGGCGGGGTTAGGGGCGGGGTTAGGGGCGGGGTTAGGGGCGGGGTTAGGGGCGGGGTTAGGGGCGGGGTTAGGGGCGGGGTTAGGGGCGGGGTTAGGGGCGGGGTTAGGGGCGGGGTTAGGGGCGGGGTTAGGGGCGGGGTTAGGGGCGGGGTTAGGGGCGGGGTTAGGGGCGGGGTTAGGGGCGGGGTTAGGGGCGGGGTTAGGGGCGGGGTTAGGGGCGGGGTTAGGGGCGGGGTTAGGGGCGGGGTTAGGGGCGGGGTTAGGGGCGGGGTTAGGGGCGGGGTTAGGGGCGGGGTTAGGGGCGGGGTTAGGGGCGGGGTTAGGGGCGGGGTTAGGGGCGGGGTTAGGGGCGGGGTTAGGGGCGGGGTTAGGGGCGGGGTTAGGGGCGGGGTTAGGGGCGGGGTTAGGGGCGGGGTTAGGGGCGGGGTTAGGGGCGGGGTTAGGGGCGGGGTTAGGGGCGGGGTTAGGGGCGGGGTTAGGGGCGGGGTTAGGGGCGGGGTTAGGGGCGGGGTTAGGGGCGGGGTTAGGGGCGGGGTTAGGGGCGGGGTTAGGGGCGGGGTTAGGGGCGGGGTTAGGGGCGGGGTTAGGGGCGGGGTTAGGGGCGGGGTTAGGGGCGGGGTTAGGGGTTAGGGTTAGGGGTTAGGGTTAGGGTTAGGGTTAGGGTTAGGGTTAGGGTTAGGGTTAGGGTTAGGGTTAGGGTTAGGGTTAGGGTTAGGGTTAGGGTTAGGGTTAGGGTTAGGGTTAGGGTTAGGGTTAGGGTTAGGGTTAGGGTTAGGGTTAGGGTTAGGGTTAGGGTTAGGGTTAGGGTTAGGGTTAGGGTTAGGGTTAGGGTTAGGGTTAGGGTTAGGGTTAGGGTTAGGGTTAGGGTTAGGGTTAGGGTTAGGGTTAGGGTTAGGGTTAGGGTTAGGGTTAGGGTTAGGGTTAGGGTTAGGGTTAGGGTTAGGGTTAGGGTTAGGGTTAGGGTTAGGGTTAGGGTTAGGGTTAGGGTTAGGGTTAGGGTTAGGGTTAGGGTTAGGGTTAGGGTTAGGGTTAGGGTTAGGGTTAGGGTTAGGGTTAGGGTTAGGGTTAGGGTTAGGGTTAGGGTTAGGGTTAGGGTTAGGGTTAGGGTTAGGGTTAGGGTTAGGGTTAGGGTTAGGGTTAGGGTTAGGGTTAGGGTTAGGGTTAGGGTTAGGGTTAGGGTTAGGGTTAGGGTTAGGGTTAGGGTTAGGGTTAGGGTTAGGGTTAGGGTTAGGGTTAGGGTTAGGGTTAGGGTTAGGGTTAGGGTTAGGGTTAGGGTTAGGGTTAGGGTTAGGGTTAGGGTTAGGGTTAGGGTTAGGGTTAGGGTTAGGGTTAGGGTTAGGGTTAGGGTTAGGGTTAGGGTTAGGGTTAGGGTTAGGGTTAGGGTTAGGGTTAGGGTTAGGGTTAGGGTTAGGGTTAGGGTTAGGGTTAGGGTTAGGGTTAGGGTTAGGGTTAGGGTTAGGGTTAGGGTTAGGGTTAGGGTTAGGGTTAGGGTTAGGGTTAGGGTTAGGGTTAGGGTTAGGGTTAGGGTTAGGGTTAGGGTTAGGGTTAGGGTTAGGGTTAGGGTTAGGGTTAGGGTTAGGGTTAGGGTTAGGGTTAGGGTTAGGGTTAGGGTTAGGGTTAGGGTTAGGGTTAGGGTTAGGGTTAGGGTTAGGGTTAGGGTTAGGGTTAGGGTTAGGGTTAGGGTTAGGGTTAGGGTTAGGGTTAGGGTTAGGGTTAGGGTTAGGGTTAGGGTTAGGGTTAGGGTTAGGGTTAGGGTTAGGGTTAGGGTTAGGGTTAGGGTTAGGGTTAGGGTTAGGGTTAGGGTTAGGGTTAGGGTTAGGGTTAGGGTTAGGGTTAGGGTTAGGGTTAGGGTTAGGGTTAGGGTTAGGGTTAGGGTTAGGGTTAGGGTTAGGGTTAGGGTTAGGGTTAGGGTTAGGGTTAGGGTTAGGGTTAGGGTTAGGGTTAGGGTTAGGGTTAGGGTTAGGGTTAGGGTTAGGGTTAGGGTTAGGGTTAGGGTTAGGGTTAGGGTTAGGGTTAGGGTTAGGGTTAGGGTTAGGGTTAGGGTTAGGGTTAGGGTTAGGGTTAGGGTTAGGGTTAGGGTTAGGGTTAGGGTTAGGGTTAGGGTTAGGGTTAGGGTTAGGGTTAGGGTTAGGGTTAGGGTTAGGGTTAGGGTTAGGGTTAGGGTTAGGGTTAGGGTTAGGGTTAGGGTTAGGGTTAGGGTTAGGGTTAGGGTTAGGGTTAGGGTTAGGGTTAGGGTTAGGGTTAGGGTTAGGGTTAGGGTTAGGGTTAGGGTTAGGGTTAGGGTTAGGGTTAGGGTTAGGGTTAGGGTTAGGGTTAGGGTTAGGGTTAGGGTTAGGGTTAGGGTTAGGGTTAGGGTTAGGGTTAGGGTTAGGGTTAGGGTTAGGGTTAGGGTTAGGGTTAGGGTTAGGGTTAGGGTTAGGGTTAGGGTTAGGGTTAGGGTTAGGGTTAGGGTTAGGGTTAGGGTTAGGGTTAGGGTTAGGGTTAGGGTTAGGGTTAGGGTTAGGGTTAGGGTTAGGGTTAGGGTTAGGGTTAGGGTTAGGGTTAGGGTTAGGGTTAGGGTTAGGGTTAGGGTTAGGGTTAGGGTTAGGGTTAGGGTTAGGGTTAGGGTTAGGGTTAGGGTTAGGGTTAGGGTTAGGGTTAGGGTTAGGGTTAGGGTTAGGGTTAGGGTTAGGGTTAGGGTTAGGGTTAGGGTTAGGGTTAGGGTTAGGGTTAGGGTTAGGGTTAGGGTTAGGGTTAGGGTTAGGGTTAGGGTTAGGGTTAGGGTTAGGGTTAGGGTTAGGGTTAGGGTTAGGGTTAGGGTTAGGGTTAGGGTTAGGGTTAGGGTTAGGGTTAGGGTTAGGGTTAGGGTTAGGGTTAGGGTTAGGGTTAGGGTTAGGGTTAGGGTTAGGGTTAGGGTTAGGGTTAGGGTTAGGGTTAGGGTTAGGGTTAGGGTTAGGGTTAGGGTTAGGGTTAGGGTTAGGGTTAGGGTTAGGGTTAGGGTTAGGGTTAGGGTTAGGGTTAGGGTTAGGGTTAGGGTTAGGGTTAGGGTTAGGGTTAGGGTTAGGGTTAGGGTTAGGGTTAGGGTTAGGGTTAGGGTTAGGGTTAGGGTTAGGGTTAGGGTTAGGGTTAGGGTTAGGGTTAGGGTTAGGGTTAGGGTTAGGGTTAGGGTTAGGGTTAGGGTTAGGGTTAGGGTTAGGGTTAGGGTTAGGGTTAGGGTTAGGGTTAGGGTTAGGGTTAGGGTTAGGGTTAGGGTTAGGGTTAGGGTTAGGGTTAGGGTTAGGGTTAGGGTTAGGGTTAGGGTTAGGGTTAGGGTTAGGGTTAGGGTTAGGGTTAGGGTTAGGGTTAGGGTTAGGGTTAGGGTTAGGGTTAGGGTTAGGGTTAGGGTTAGGGTTAGGGTTAGGGTTAGGGTTAGGGTTAGGGTTAGGGTTAGGGTTAGGGTTAGGGTTAGGGTTAGGGTTAGGGTTAGGGTTAGGGTTAGGGTTAGGGTTAGGGTTAGGGTTAGGGTTAGGGTTAGGGTTAGGGTTAGGGTTAGGGTTAGGGTTAGGGTTAGGGTTAGGGTTAGGGTTAGGGTTAGGGTTAGGGTTAGGGTTAGGGTTAGGGTTAGGGTTAGGGTTAGGGTTAGGGTTAGGGTTAGGGTTAGGGTTAGGGTTAGGGTTAGGGTTAGGGTTAGGGTTAGGGTTAGGGTTAGGGTTAGGGTTAGGGTTAGGGTTAGGGTTAGGGTTAGGGTTAGGGTTAGGGTTAGGGTTAGGGTTAGGGTTAGGGTTAGGGTTAGGGTTAGGGTTAGGGTTAGGGTTAGGGTTAGGGTTAGGGTTAGGGTTAGGGTTAGGGTTAGGGTTAGGGTTAGGGTTAGGGTTAGGGTTAGGGTTAGGGTTAGGGTTAGGGTTAGGGTTAGGGTTAGGGTTAGGGTTAGGGTTAGGGTTAGGGTTAGGGTTAGGGTTAGGGTTAGGGTTAGGGTTAGGGTTAGGGTTAGGGTTAGGGTTAGGGTTAGGGTTAGGGTTAGGGTTAGGGTTAGGGTTAGGGTTAGGGTTAGGGTTAGGGTTAGGGTTAGGGTTAGGGTTAGGGTTAGGGTTAGGGTTAGGGTTAGGGTTAGGGTTAGGGTTAGGGTTAGGGTTAGGGTTAGGGTTAGGGTTAGGGTTAGGGTTAGGGTTAGGGTTAGGGTTAGGGTTAGGGTTAGGGTTAGGGTTAGGGTTAGGGTTAGGGTTAGGGTTAGGGTTAGGGTTAGGGTTAGGGTTAGGGTTAGGGTTAGGGTTAGGGTTAGGGTTAGGGTTAGGGTTAGGGTTAGGGTTAGGGTTAGGGTTAGGGTTAGGGTTAGGGTTAGGGTTAGGGTTAGGGTTAGGGTTAGGGTTAGGGTTAGGGTTAGGGTTAGGGTTAGGGTTAGGGTTAGGGTTAGGGTTAGGGTTAGGGTTAGGGTTAGGGTTAGGGTTAGGGTTAGGGTTAGGGTTAGGGTTAGGGTTAGGGTTAGGGTTAGGGTTAGGGTTAGGGTTAGGGTTAGGGTTAGGGTTAGGGTTAGGGTTAGGGTTAGGGTTAGGGTTAGGGTTAGGGTTAGGGTTAGG